>NW_015175372.1:665013-673073 GCF_001447785.1 Gekko japonicus
GACCTGTAGGGCGATCTCGATCTATGAGCAGAGTGGGATGAATATCGATCCCAGTCAGAATAGCCCGCCGGAGTCAACCATGGCAAGGATGGTGGATAAGCCCCATACAGATACCTCATCTATTGTTGATCCCAAGACAGAGGTGGTGGCGGGGGTAAGAAGACTCGGGGGGATCGACTTCTGGACCGTAGACGTCTCGGAGACAAAGCGGCAGCCTGTCTTTGAGAGGAGCCCGTATAATCTTGGTCATCGATATCAACAGATTGACTGTGCAGATGTGGAGGGTGACGCTGCGTGTCACATGAAGTATATCGGTGCTGATGTGGATCGATGCCGGGAGCTTCCGATACCGTTGATGACAGGGAAGGACACGGAGAAGGCTCTGCATCCATTTGATAACTTAGGAGCTCTACCGTTTTGATGTTGAAGTAAGGACACTCCATTTGGTGGACAGCGGAGTCCAAGACATGGATGGTTGGTATCAGTCGAAGGGGTTGGGCCTCCGGTATCGATACTGTCGTTGGAGCGGGAGGCACTTTAGGGGCATCACCCAGTGCAGCCATCACTACTTTCCTCTTCTTTGCCGCCTTAAGGGGTTTGGAAGAGCCCTTCTGTGCGGACCTTTGCTCCTTACTTGGCCTGGACTTCTTTTTCACCGGCGCGTGCACACTAGATCCCATGGGTGTGAAGCACAGAGACCACGTCGAAGATCAAGGGCAGATGGCCCAACCAGAAAATGCTGGATTATCTCTGCTAATACTTTGCACCAAAAAGGCAAATTTGGCATTTGCTTATATTTGGACACAATTTTATTAATAAGGGAGGCCTTTTTCAATAAAGGAAAGCCTCTTTTGGAGAGAAATTAGTACAATCACCACATGAATAACACAGTTGTCTGAATCTACTCTAAGAATACATTAGCACTGGAGGTCTTCCTGCTTAGGTTTCCGATAGTTTGCATTGGATTTCATTGCATCATCCACCACATATTTGCCTATAATTTACTGTCACTTTGAAATGCTGGAACTGGCATTACATATATTTTGGCAGGGACCAAATAAGATGTGTACACACTAAAAGTACTTCTGCATACGTATTAAACTTAACTTTTTTGCTTCTGCTGCTGCTCCTTATCCTCTGTCAGAAATTGCATTTGAAGGGTCTTCCCACTCTCATGAATTTCTTTTTTAGAAATGGAATGGTATGGGTGCTGTTTCTGGGATGGAGCAGGGATCCAAAAATCCTGCTGTGCTCATGATCATAGATTTACATCTTGAAAAATATTCAAGAATCATAATGTATGCCACAAATCATGACAGCATATTCTGAATACCATGCTATCTATAAAGTAGTAGAATTAGATTTGTCGAATAGTTATATCTGTAATCATCTGTAGTTTGCATCAATAGACATTTCATATGTCCAGTCCTGAAATTTGTGCACAACACATGTTGTTCATGAGTAGCTATAATAGCCTGTTAACTATTTTAGTTGTTTATTCTTATGATTCTCATTTTGGGTCAACTAAATCATTAACTTTTATATATGTTGTCTAAATTCCTATTCACAAAAGGTATTGAAATTATAGTGACCCACATTCATTGTTACATAGTATATAATTCATGTCAACTTTCACAGAAAATGATGGTCAGATCCATTTCTAAGAGCAAATTACCAGCTTGGTTCTGAATTTATTTGATAACAAAGAGCTTTTTGTGCTCCAGGGATGTGGAACTGAAGAAAAATTATCAAGTCAAAGGTCTCATCCTATGTAATTATGAGAATGAACAAGTAAGGTTACTGTGTCATTCAGGTTCATTGGATTCCTTGGGAATTGAGCATTCTGTTATTTTATATTCTTAAATGTAAGAAACTAAACACTTTGGCTCTGAAATGTTAATGCCTCAAACAGGCAAGAGGACAAGAAAAATTTTCAGCACAGTGGGGTATAAAAGTTTGCTGTTCACTCTCACAATGTCAAGAGCTCCATTACAAATTCTTCATGCATCATACTGAGAACATAGCTGCATAAAATGGATTTAACAGGCTTAACTCATAATAACACTAAAGTGCCATGAATATCTGAAAAGAAAAGGTCCATTGAGAATTTAAAAGGGTCATCACAAATTTAATGGCATATGTGATATCAGATATCTCAAAATAAGAATACATAGCCTCCTCTGCATAGAATATCACATTTTATTCATGCTCTTGGTTTTTTATCTTCTACATGTCTGATATTTATAACACTTAGGCCTCATAGGCAACCTGATAATCTAGCATTTGAGGACCAAAGTCAACAACAGATGAACCTAGCAATCCATATATTTGCTGAAGTAAGGGTCAATCCTCATGGATGAATTGAAATACTAGCTATCATATAAAAAGCCTGCCACTGAATACTTAATCTCAGACTGACATTCCATATAATTACCTTGTCAAAAACACAGTTATGTGATCGGAGCCAGGACTGTGGAACAAACTCTAAGAATTATTGATTTGTCAAGAATTTTTCAAAAAAGTACCAACTTACCTGTTATCTGGGCTCAGCTGGGACTGGGTTTCAAGAAACAAGGGTGAAATCTTTGAGGTGCTGACTGAATTAAGCAAAGATGGCTTTTCTTCTTGGATCTAAAAACCATTAAATAGGTAGGATGGGAATTTCAAAAGTGAAAAGCAATGGACTAATCCCTATCCCATTAAAATCAAATGCTGAGGAAATCTAGAATTTTGCTCTATAATTCTAACTACAACATTTTATCTACTATCGGCCAGTCTCCAATTTGCCCTATTTGGGCAAATTAGTAGAGAGGGCGGTGGCGATACAGTTGCAGAGCTTTCTGGATGACACTTCCACGCTTGATCCCTACCAGTCCAGCTTCCGCCCGGGTCATGGGACGGAGACAGCACTGGTCGCCCTCACGGATGACCTCCGGAGGCATCTGGATTGGGGCGGAACAGCGGTGCTGCTGTTGCTAGACCTGTCGGCAGCGTTCGACATGGTCGACCATAAGCTGCTTGCCCACCGCCTCGCCGACATGGGAATTCAGGGGCTTGCCTTGCAATGGCTTGTCTCCTTTCTCCAAGGTCGGGGACAAAGGGTGGCCATTGGGGAGCAGCAGTCCCGAAGGCACCCACTAGTGTGTGGTGTGCCCCAAGGGGCTGTGCTCTCCCGGGCGGCCAGTTGGGCTCTACCCTGGAAGACCTGGACTGGGCGCTTCAGGACGTGGTGGGATGGCTGAGACTGATTGATTGAAACTGAATCCGACGAAGATGGAGGTCCTGTGCCTGAATTGGAGCGGTTCGGGGTTAGGGATCCCATTACTGGCCTTCGATGGGGCGCCATTGGTGCCAGCACCGAAGGTCTGGAGTTTGGGAGTGCTCCTGGATGCCTCCTTAACAATGGAGGCCCAGGTAGCAGCCACCGCCAAGGCAGCCTTTTACCACCTTCGGCTGATCAGGCAGTTGGTTCCCTTCCTCAAACGCAAAGATCTGGCGTCAGTGATCCACACTGTGGTCACCTTGAGGTTGGACTACTGTAATGCTCTCTACATGGGGCTGCCCTTGTGGCAACTCCGGAAGCTGCAGCTAGTGCAAAATGCGGCGACCAGGCTGTTGATGGGTCTCCCTATGCGGGAGCACATCCAGCCTGTGCTAAAGACGCTGCACTGGCTGCCAATAGCATTACGAATCCACTTCAAGGTGCTGGTTTTGACCTGTAAAGCCCTATATGGTCAGGGACCTGTCTACCTGAGGGACCGCCTTTCCCCGCATGTCACCCAAAGAAAGCACTGCGATCTGAGACACAACACCTCCTGACCCTTCCTGGCCCTAAAGAGGCCAGGCTGACAACAACTAGGTCCAGGGCATTTTCCTTGGCTGCACCAGTATATTGGAATGAGCTCCCTAGTGAGATCCAGGCCCTGAGAGATCTCCAGCAATTTTGCAGGGCCATGAAGATGGAGCTTTTCCGCCGGGCATATCAGTGAAACTGATGTCATGCCAGCTGAGCCTTGCCGACCCGCTAAGGCATGTCAATGGTAGTGATTACACTGTAGTAGAAGTTAGATATAATATATATTGAACCGTTTTATTTATATTTATTGTATTTATAGTTAAACTGTTTTACATGAATTGTTCGTGTTTTTATGTATATTGGTTTTTATTGATATTGTAAGTCGCCCTGAGCCACCTAGGCGGGAGAGCGGGATAAAAGTCGAACAAATAATAATAATAATAATGATGATGATGATAATAGTAATAATAATAGTAGTAGTAGTAGTAGTAGTAGTAATAATAATAATAATAATAATAATAATAATAATAATAATAATAATACTTCCATAACCCTTTACCTCCCAAAGTACACTTGGAGTCTGAAGTTTCTGATGCATTAGGCTGGGCTGGTGTGTTGAAGACTGGTTCTAGTCTCTCCAACTGAATAAGGTGTTGGATGAATTTTAGGTTAGAATTTTATACAAGCTAAATTCTAGGCAATTAAAGTCACCTAGTATGCCAGTGATCAGTTGAATGTTAAAATAATCCAGATGAAAACACCAAAATACCTGTAAATTTGTTGCCTCCTCAGACCACCAAACTTCAAAGTCTTTTTGCAGTTTCACCTTTGCTTTTTCCATAAGGAACTGTAAGTGTTCAATCTCTACCTTCAGTCCTTTCAAGCGAGTGAACATTGTTTTATAACTACAGTTAAGGAAAAGGGGGGAAAAGTTTACTACACAGTCATCATAATTTCAACACTTCTAGGAAGAAACATTGTCCGGTGTGCTTAGAACTTTGAGCAGTTGTAACCAGGCACATCTACTATAGGTTAAGACAAAGAAGATGCTTTATGAATGGGAAACAATCACTCTTGTTCCGGACACAACTATTCAACACAGAGTATGTTTTCTTCAAGATACAATTCAGATTCTGATTGATACAACATGGTGAAAATATTCCTGTAAAGATTTACATCTAAATAAAGGGGGGGGGGGATTATGTACCTCAAAGTATCCTTTTAGTACTGATATTCTTTAGCACTGAATACATTGTTAAAAGCCTGGACTGTTTGAAATGTGAAGAGAAATGGAGGAAACAGTAAGAAAAACTGACTTGCTGTTCCCTGTGCTTAGCTGTTATACCAAATGGAAAACGCTATCTCGCCTCACAAGGAATATATTTGATATTTGTCCCTGTAGTCATGAATTGCTGCCTAAGAGTAAGTATCTGCCTCTAGACCTCTACACTGCAGGGAGCAATGCTATTGTGGCTCCTGTGTATATGTAACCCCTAGCTAGGAATGGAATAAGCCAGGAAGGGGTGGAGCCTCTAGATGCAGAAGGGTGCAGAATGTGTGGAAAACAGAAGAGGGAAGCAAGATTGCCCTCCTGGGGAGCTGGAACATTAATAATAGGCTCAACATCTTGTTTATTGTAACTATGATTTATGGATGGAAACTGTTAAGGGAGGGAGACTTTTGTTCTAAACTGTAAATTTTAGAATTATTGTTTCAGGGCTGTGTTATCTGATGGAGAGTTTATTTGGGACCTTCATCTCGGAAGCTGGTGCACAGAGTGTTCAGCTAGAGACTTCTTGAGCCCCCAACCAGAGGAAAGAGATGGACTTCAGGGTGACAAGTTGTGAAGGCAGAAAAAGTTAATTGTTTGGACTTTAAAAGATCACTGTTCTATTGTGTTACTAAAATCTATGTTTTTGTTATGATGTTAAGTGAAAAGTAAAATTTGTTTTATCCCCTTTAAGTTACTGCAAGGTTCTTTCGAAATTCTGTCCCACAGAACCCACAAGCTTAGGTTACGTGTACAGTGAATTAAAAAACCCCAGCAGGCTTCACACTAAAGCATACACTGCATCTTTTGTCTAGGAATTCTGTATTGTGGGATGTTTCCCTAGATAGCTGACATTCAGCGAAATATATAGTGGTGTGTTGTGGGCAACTTTATACATGCCTCTAAGTTTGAGATATAATTGAAGGCAGAGAGAAGAAATGCTATTTAGAAACAAAGACAATGCCTTGTGGCTTGTTGGATCACCATGTTGAATTAAATAAATTAAACCACTGAAAATTGATAACACTACAGACTATGACCTAACTGGTACTGATTGGTGATGGTTTTTCCCCAGAATATGTGTTTCAGACCCATCAAAATTTCCCATCTCTCCTTCTTCTTTCAGCTGTATTATGTCAAACAATATGGCTGCAAGATGTGACTGCAGCAGACAAAGAATCTTTAGTGCAATTTCCACAGGACAAAGTATTAGGTCTCTTTTACACTTTGGGCAGGAACATCATGCTGTGATCATCATGTCTTCCCTCTCCTAATCCTGACTTTAATCCTGGTCATTACTGACTAATGCCCAGATTCAGTGAGGACAATAAGCATATGCAAGCTGGCTTGATGTGTATTTTCCCTCAATTTATTTATTATTTTATTTTATTATTTACATTTTTATCCCGCCCTCCCCGGAGGCTCAGGGCGGCTTACACAGCATATCGCCAAATCATACAATAGAACAATAAAAACATTAAAAATATTAAAACACATCACAGTCATAAACAAATTTTGGTGCTCCTTTCCTAAAAAAAAGATGGCCGTCTCCTAAAACGTCCCATTCTCATCCAAAGTGCCCGCATCATGGTGACCCTGTACAGAAATCATGGGGCGTTGGTGGTACAATGGCGATGGTGGCTCCTATTCGAACGCCTGGCAGAAGAGCTCCGTCTTGCAGGCTCTGCGGAACTGTGCTAGGTCCCGCAGAGCCCTGATCTCCTCTGGGAGCTCATTCCACCAGATAGGAGCCGCCACCGAAAATGCCCTGTTCCTGGTCATGACGAGTTTGATGACCTGGGGACCTGGCACGTCCAGTAAGTTCTGATTCCCCGACCGTAGTGCTCTTGGGGGAACATGTGGGGAAAGGCGGTCCCTTAAGTAAGCTGGTCCCTGGCCATATAGGGCTTTAAAGGTAATAACCAGCACTTTGAAGCGAACCCGGTACGCTATAGGCAACCAGTGCAGCGCTTTCAGCACAGGCTGGATGTGATCTCGTCTAGGAAGATCCATCAACAGCCTGGCTGCAGCATTCTGCACTAGTTGCAGCTTCCGAATTTGTGACAAAGGCAGCCCCATGTAGAGAGTGTTACAGTAATTGGGAACCACATGCACAAACAGAAGCTCTGCTTGCAGTTCCTGGTGCTGGTCCCTCACCTCAGCCTTTCAGAAAGTTCATAAATCTGCCTCCGGTTGGCAATGGAAAGAGCTCTCCCTGTAGGTTAGGACTAGTGGCCTAGAAGATTATGGAGATGAGCAAAATGGCACACTCCCCTATAATGGGCTGGTTAGCTTATCTAGCCAGATTTACATCCCCCCCCTCTGTTGAGCTATGACTCATGTATAGTTCAGAGGAGTTAATAGCAGATATGAAAGAGGTATAGCAAACGTAAAGTTTTAAAAACAAGACAGACTGAAACAACCTGATTTTCTCCTCTTCAATTTGTGCCCGAAGTGCCTCTTCTACTGGATCAGGTTCATCCATTTTTTGTGGACTGGCAACAACTGCAAGGTATAATCTGTTTCAGCAATTGTTATAAAACATAAGGCTAAAGGAAAACAGAAGGCTGAAGGAAATCAAATTGCCTTATGTGATGGGAAGAATGGGATATCATTCAGGGGTCTCACCTAGAGAGTCCTGTGTCTAACGAAGAAATACATGCAGATCTTACTATTTGCAGACTTTTTTTTTAAAGTAATGTTACAGAGACTTTGCTGGATTTACCTCAGGGCAAAATGAAAATACGCCATGTAAACATGTACCTAGCTTTCTGTCTTGCAAACGTACTTTATAGGTTTGGGATGGTACTTCGACAGCTTAGTCAGTGAATGTGAACTTTTAAGACACAATACTCACAGAGATTCCTATCTTCTTCCTGGAGTATTCTGTGAGGGTGGGGTAAGGAATACTGTGTCATGTGTTGCTGCTCTTCTTCCCCCCCCCTCCTTGAAAGCTAGCCCCAAGCTGGTACTGCTGCTTGTTTCATGGGGAAA
>NW_015175372.1:673414-713276 GCF_001447785.1 Gekko japonicus
GGTTGACCCTTACCTACCATGCCAATGTATGTGAAAAAGTGTTCATGCACACAAAAGTGTACATGCCCTTGAATAAAACTTTGTTGGTCTTAAAGGTGCCACTGGACTCTCAATTTGTTCTAACAAGAATCAAGTTATTCTATTAGTTGTTCACCATCTTAGTCTTAGTACTGACATGCCCACTAAGGGATTCAGTGCAATTTCTCCAGATGAGATTGTTCCTAAAGTCTTGTGTGATTTCAGTCTGCTTTATACTCTTCTCCCCTGCCCCCACCAGACTGCAGATTATAGATTTGGCCCTCATTCACTATTTTTTTGTCAATGACTAGTCTGAAAATGATCATGCCAGGGGTCATTTCGTAGAAAAAGAGCTAGGGGAACTCATTAGCATAACTCATTAGCATATGCCACACCCCCTGACATCAGGGGCCCGGGTGGACCTGCAAGGCCAGCGGGAGTGCGAGGAAGCCCCGCCAAGGCCCTCCCTGCCCCCAGGCAGGCAGGGGTGGGGAGAGGCGGGGAGGAAGCAACTTACCCTCCCTCTTCTCCTGTCTCCTCCTGGCTGAATGAGGGCTGGAAGCGGGGCGGCCGGAAGCAGGAGGAGGGGCTTCGTCATGTGCCCCACCCCCCTGCACCTCGCCTGGGGGAACTGCGTTCCCCCGCGTTCCCCCCGAAATGACCTCTGGATCATGCCCTTTGGCTCAGCTTCAAGTGCACGCTAGTTTAAGCCTTTTTCGCCAGCCCTCATGCAAACTGTAGTCATCTTACAGTTGACCTGGTGGAGGCAGGGAAGCAGGTCTGGACAGCCACTGTTGTAGTTATGGTACCTTCCATGGTATACAAAACAGTAAAAAGTCCAGTAGCACCTTTAAGACTAACGAACTTTATTGTAGCATAAGCTTTCAAGAAACACAACTCTCTTTGTCAGATGCATGGAGGGTATGAAGAAACTGGCCAGAAATACATAGACTAACACAGCTAACTCCTCTAGATCTATTCCATGGTATACCGCATCTTTTAAATGTTACATTTTAAATAAGGGTGTGAAGGTGTATGCTTGTACACATCCACATGTATAGCTGAGTTAATACAGGTTACATTATTAACAGACAGTAATACCATCTCAAAACATATTTGATTAGTGCTTTATGCTTCATCTATATAATTATACTAGGAATAAGGCCTGTTGTAGAAATAAATACAACGAGCTTTAGAAAGAGACTCTGGGAGAGTGCCAAGGCCTTGGGCACTCAGCGTCAATGTGCTGTGGTGACCTCAGCAGGGTATAATGACACAGAGTCTACCATTTTCTCCAGAGGAACTGATCTCTGCTACCTGAAGAGCAGTTGTAATTTTCAGTGATCTCTAGCCCTCACCTGGAGATTGGCAACAATTGTTAATCAGGAAGAAATGGCTGGTTTGGAGGGTGGAGTCTATGGCATTTTACCTGTCTGAAGTCCCACCCCTTCTCAAACCTCACCCTCTCCAGGCTCCACCCCTCAAATCTCCAGGAATTTCCCAATCTGGAGTTGGCAATCCTATCTCCTTCCCAGCCAAGCATCAACTTGCCATTATCTGCCCCTCTAATTTCAGCTTTGCATCTCCTCCCCCCTCCCTCCTGGAGATCAGTTGTAATTCTGAGTGATTCCCACCCCTCTCCTGAGATTGGCAACAGTAGTTCCCCAGAAGGGAATGGCTGGTTGGGGAGCACAGCAAGGAGCAGATTGTGGACCTGGTCATCCTGGAGCAGTTCCTGTCTGTGCTACCAACCGACATGCAGGCCTGGGTGAGAGCCAAAGAGCCGGGCAGCAGCAAGGAGGCAGCTTACCTGGCGGAGGCCTGCCTGCAGGAGCAAGAACCTGCCAAGCCAGCTCAGGTAAAGAGCACAGGATGGAGGAAAGGCAATTGCCAAGTTTGGGGGTTTTCAAGGGATCCGGCGGCCAGATACCGTAGATGGAGAGGTCTATGACTTTTTGTTAGGATTGCTGACTGGTGTGGGGGGGGGGGGAATCGGACAGCCCAACTTGCACCTCTGCCTTTAACAGCATCTTACCGTGCAAGAATCATCAGCTGCCTTTTTAAAGAGGGGATTGCTTGCTAAAGCCTGCACACTGAATTGGTATAGAAGACACAGGGTAGAAGCTGGCAACAAGAGTTGGCAACCTGACTCTGTGGGTGTCAGTGGCATTGCCTTGAGCCTTGGTGTCTGTGTAATGAAAACCCTGTATAATTTGGATTGGAAGTTCTGTAGAAAACCAGTTCAGCTTTAGACTGGAAGTGTTAGTAAGAGCTGCAAAGTACATACTAAGTTGCTGTAGTTATGTTAATGAGGGCTTAAACAGACACCGCATGTTCTTAGCCACTAACAGGTGTTAAACCGGTTAGCATAACTAGGTAGACTGTGTTATTATCACTGTTTGTAGCTGTTGTACAGGATTACTATGAACTTTTTTTTAGTTGTGCAGGAAAACGTGACAGGTGACTCCTCTTGCATTTTCAGCTCACAAATTTTCCTTGTGTGTTACATTTACCTATACGCATACTGATGTTTCATGTCATGCATCTGATGAAGGGGGGTCTAGCTTGCAGCTTGTGCTTCAATAAGTAATCTTTAAGGTGCCTCAAGACTCCTTCTTGTTTTAATATGTTCCTGTACTAACGTGTATTTTTAGCAGAAAATGATCACTTTTCTGGGGACACGACTTTATCTGGCCAGGTTGCTGTTAAAGGCAGAGGAGCAGGGAAAGAAAGTGATTCTAGAGGTGATCTGAAAATGTGAAGGGGTAGGTTCAGTCTGAAAGGAAGGTGCCTGATTCAGAATTTTGCACCGTAGAGTTGTGAATGGAGTTAATTCATTCCCCCTCTTAATCTAATTCCCCCTCTTCTTTCCAGCAGGGCTCCTGGGCTGCCAACAACTTCATGGATGGCAAAAATTCAGAGAACAAAACATTTTCTATCTCATATCTGCAGGTTGCGAAAAGCCTCTGAATTTCTGTTTTCTGTGCAGCTTTTCTGTGCATGATCTGCCCAGGGGTCATTTCGTAGTAAAAGAGCTAGGGGGACTCATTAGCATAACTCATTAGCATATGCCACACCCCCTGACATCACCGAAAGTGTGTCCTCCCCACAGCCGGCGGCGACCTCCAGCAGGCACCAGCAGGGAGCTCCAGGCCCCGCCCTCCCACACCTCACCCGGGGGGATGGCGTCCCCCCGCGTCCCCCCCAAATGACCCCTGCTTATGGGGGAACATTTTAAACAAAGAACCACAGCCATCTTACAAACACAAGTAACTGCCATTGCGTGACACCTACCAACAGCCACTGAGGGAAGAGTTAGTCCCACATAGGAAAAGTGTCTTCGGCAAGAGAGAAAGCCATTTGCCAGTAATTCTGACAGGGTACAGTGGCTGAAGGGGGAGTGGGTGGGGAAGAGGAGCAGATCCAGCACCCGGCCAATGGCACATGAGTACTCTTGAGTGGCGGATGACAGGCCAATGGCTGAGGGGGAGCATAGAATCTTGCCACCCCAAAACAGGATTATAATATAGGAGAGATTGTCCAGCCCACCTGTTAATATCCTTTTCTTTTTTTGGACAGATTGTATTATACAATTTGTGTTTTATTGTATTGATTAGTTTTATTTTATTGTCCTGAGTTGCCTTAAGCAGGTCTAGAAATGCAGCATAAAATATCCTAAATAAACAAGAAATAATCAACCTGTATATTCAATTAAATAAGGAAATTAAGGTCAAACAGGATGCATAATTATCTATAAGGAAGCCTTCATTTTGATATTGCATGTTCATCAAGAGTGCCTTCACTCATATGGAAGTCACCATTTACTAAAATCTGAAGACGTTGCAGGCCTTTATCTACCTGGGAGGTTATATTGGCAAAGATAAGACCAGGAAACTTTTCTGTGGTAGAATAACTGAGCAATTCTTACTCTCTGGAATTCCCTTTCTAAAAAGGCTGGATTAAGCTGCTTTGTGAAGGTCTTTAGGAGAAAGATTTCATTTCATATTCACATTTTGGCTAAAAATTAATAAATTGTTTCACATGCTTTGGAATGTTATGATTCTGTTTTCTATTTTGTATTGTTTTAATTCCATTTTAAATGTTGTATATGGGTTTTTTTGTAATTGTCTTGGGTGGAGCTCTAGCTTGGAAAGGTGAATAAATTAAGCCAGGCTGAAGTATTCAAATTTTACATTCATTGTGGGTTAAAGCAATGCAAGGAAACATGAAACCATGCAATTGTGTAAAGTACACCAATCTTATAGGAGTTTTTCTTATTAATAGTAGTGCAAATGACTCATGGCCTTAATGTCATGCAAAAAAACCTGCAGAATGAAAAATATGTAGTACAATACAATTTGTCTTCGATCTCAATCATTCCTTTAGCCAAGAAAATAAATTATAAATCAAACTACCATTGGGTTAAAGGACTGTACTCTAGATTTAAGGAAAGGAATTCTGGCTGGAACACCAAGGTATTAATGGCCCCTCTTTGCCTGTCAGCACTCCAGTTAAAACCATTAATCTTTAGTTATAGCACCAGGCAGCTATTTAAAAAAAAATGAGATTGAACCAATTAATTTCACTGAAAGTACATTAGGTCAAGTGTTTTAATACAGGCTAAAAGCCAAGGAGAACACTGCCACATACAGGACTTTCATTCCACACGTTAATAATATTATTAGGATTAGCCAGAGCCAGGAAGACATGCAATGCTCTATTTTGGGTACTTCTCAAGCATCACAAAGTAATTCAAAATAAATGCAAATCATATGTGAGTGAACCAAACAGAAAAAAACCTTGTCATTAGGATTATATAAATATTTTTCTATAAAGTAGAAGAAACAGTGTATTGCATCAGTAACTAGAAACATGTTATACTAACGCCAACAGAAGTAAAACATGTTATACTAACCTCATGGTTCAGTCATTAATACATTACTGTTTTGGTTGGACAATATTTTATTTATTTATTTTTTTAAAATTATGTTCAACACAGACTGCCTATTTTACTACCTGATGCTGAGTGACCATTGGATGGTAAACACTATATATGTGCGTGTATGTGTGTAAAGTGATGTCAAGTCACAGTCGACTTATGGCGAACCTGTAGGGTTTTAAAGGCAAAAGACGTTCAGAGGTGGTTTGCCATTGCCTGCCGATGAGTAGCAACCCTGGACTTCCTTGGTGGCCTCCCAGCCAAATACAAACTAAGGGCTGACCCTGCTTAGCTTTCGAGATCTGACAAGATCTAGCCTGGGCTATTCAGGTCAGGGCACACACTATATGCAATCCCCTATTTATTTAAACAATTATACATTCTTACAATATTTCCTTCTTTGCAGAACCACCCAACGTTTGATCAATGGACCAGGGTATCCTGTGGAGCTACTCAGCCAAAGCACTGCAGCTGACATGAGCTGAATTTTCTGATGTTTATTAATTTTTAAAATCTCTATACTGCTTTCAAATAAAAATAATTCTTTGAAGTTTTCAAACATTACAAAAATACAAAAACCAAGAAAAGTATAATAAAACATCACAACAAAATAAGAACCAACGAACATAGATAAAAAGGAAGATTTCTCTTGTTTGGTAAAAGAAAAAAAAACAAGCCTAATGAAGTTGCCCAGATGATGCTGATCCTACAAAGGGAGGGTTGTCCCTCACCCAGCTCCTTGTTTCCCCTCAACCTTCTTCAAGGTTGTCAAAGCCAATCAAGAACTCCCCTTTGGCCAATTTTGGCTTTCCACATACAGACTTGGATGTCCTCAGAAAAATGCCTTTCTCTAAAAAAAATGGAAGCAACATACACTGTCTTGTATCCCCCCTAAATTTGTCTCCTCATATACAATGCAAATAACATATTGGGCTAGATGTGAAATTGCATGCAAGTTTAGAAGTGAGACTACACACACTGGTTGACTCAGATGTACATAGCATATGGCTCAAACAACACTGGACACACATGCTATCAAGATCCCCTCACTGTCACATGAAGGATGTTAACACAAAGACGCTGGCACAGAAATGGGTCTCCAGAAATGGGGAAATTTGGGATCATCCAAAGGACTGTAATTCATTGGCAGCAGTTTCAGAGCTAATAAAATGAACTTTATACAATCTACAATCTACAATCTACAATCACAAAATGCATGAGGTTGGATCCTAATAAGCCCCAAAAGAGTTTTACTTATAAAGTTGATTTTTTTTCCTGCCTGCTGCAGCTCCTTAAACCCATATACTTGGTCCTGGGCATTGGGGGACCCTTGGGAAAAGCAAGTAACATGGTACAGGAGACTGTCAGTCCAGTGGAAATCCTTGGAAACTGTTGATTATCCCCATCACACACATAAGCAACATGCCTTCTGCTCAGACAAGGCCAGTAACTTGGATGTTTTGAAAACCAATAACCCATATTCACAAAAGATAACCAAAAAGTTATTTGCTGGGAAAGCTAAAAACAGTATTTTCTGGTGCTGTCTGCAGCATCGTGGCTTAAGCATACCAGATAGATGTGTTTGTAAAAAATCTTCAGCAACGTAGAGATGCCATCCTGCTCAAAGTAAATTTATATATGCAAAGTAATTTATGTATGCTGAAAGATAGCACATTGTGTGTTTTGTCTCTGCCATTCATTGGAACTAATAGAAGGATTAAAAAGATTACTTAGCTGTAACTGTTCTTCAAGTGGCTTCACACTGGATTCACAGTGTGCATGCACACTGATGAGTTCTGAGCCAGTGCAGAAGCCTATCTCCAAAATTTCTAGCGCTTCAAAAAGATACAAAAATGCTCCCCCATTCAGAGATACACTGCACATGCCCAAAGGGTAGGAGCCACATGTCTCCTTCTCAGTTCCATCCAAAGTGAGGATGATGCTCTGAAAAAACTATCCATATATTAAAGGGAGCGGTGGCGCAGGCAGTAAGAACGCCTGCAAAGTAACATCAATGAACAGCCATTACGGCTTTTCGAACCCCACCGCGGTCGGGGTGAGCTCCCAGCCCACGTCCTAGCTCCCGTCCACCCAGCGGTTCGAAAGCATCATAAATGCAAGTAGATAAAGTGGGTAACTGCCCTAGGTGGCGGGGGGGCACCCCTCCTCCTTGTGAGGTAAAAGGGCTCGGCGGCGGCGGCAACAGTTCCTGGCGACCCGGTGGAGCAACGTCGGAGGCGGAGCCCGGAGAAAGTGGAGCCTTGGAGAGTGTGGTGATGTGCGGTGCAGCGCGGCGGAGCCACCTGTGGACAGTAGCCAGAACTGCAGCCAACACAGAGCCATGTGCCAAGATGAGACCTGCCGGAAGAAGCTGCTCGGGGAAGATCGACTCCAGAAAGGGCACCAGGACACCAATATCTGAAGCTGCGGAAGGAAGCCAGATGACAACTAGCCCGGGGTGCTGGTAGGCAGTCACCACCCTGTGGACAATGTGGCCCTAGTCAGGTTAATTGGTTGGTTAGAACCACTATGTAAACCGCCCAGAGACCCTTTGGGGTCAGGGCGGTATATAAGCTGAAGGTATAAATAAATAAAATAAAAATATGCAGTGGGGAAGGAGGGTGGGTTGTGTGAATGCACAGATGAACAACAGATGAATGCACAGATGAACAATGCACTTGAAGAACAACAGTTATGGCTAAGCAACCTTCTTTTACTTCTTTGTGGTCTCTGTGCATCACACTGATGGGTGAAAACTAGCAAGCTTGCTTACCTAGAGGTGGGTGCAGGTGCTGTTAGGAGAAGGTGGATCTAAGAACGGCTTGCCCAAAAGAAGCATCTCTTCAAGCTCATACTTTGAGTGTATAATGCTTCATGCAGGTTATATGCTGTGTCCATGTAGCTGCTTAAGAGTGTTCAGGGAGTGGGATCCCTTTGACAGGTGGTCATTTTGAGAGGTGCAAGTTCAAGAGGTTGAGGAGTGTACAGAATGGATCCTGTGCAAGCTAGAGATATCAAAGTCGCAAGGGACCTCCCCCGGATGCTCCTTTACGTGTCCTCCAAGTCCCCCTCCCCGTTACTTTGAAGTTGGGTAAACATTTAGATTGAGTGAAGACAGTCTGTCTGGAAATGTATCTGTTCACAAACAGCTGGAAAGTTCGTGCTGGTTGACTTGCCATGAACTTCACTTCGTGAACCATGATCTGGCCAAAATTAATCACAAACTTTCGTTTGTGAGCTAGTTCGTACCCATCTCTACAGCCGTCTGTTTGCAAGACCTGAGCAAGGCTGTTAATGATAGTATGTTTTGGAGGTCATTCATTCATAGGGTTGTCATAAGTCATAAGTGACTTGATGGCACCTAACACAGAGAGAGCAGTAGGTGACCTGAAAGATCTCAGCCTGAGACTCTGAAGAGCTGTTGCCAGTTTGAGCAGACAATACTGACCTTGATAGACCTATGGTGTGATTAGGGCCGATTTCCCACAAGTCGCTGCTCCACACTCACTCTTCCATTTGCCCCGATTGTACGTGTCAATTTCACACTATGTGCTGCACAGCCGCATTTTGCCCCACAGCTTCGCCCAATTTCCCTCGTCGACTCAATCCTCAAAAAACAAGATTGAGTAGATACAGGGGGAACCGGGTGAAGCTGCGGGGCAAAATGCGTCCGCACAGCACATGGTGTGAAATTGACACATACAATCGGGGCAAAGGGAAGAGCGAGCACGGAGCAGCGGCTTGTGGAAAATCGGTCTCAGTGTAAGGCAGCTTGTGTTCATATTTGGAAAAGGATTCTTGCTGTTTTGCGTTACATACATTTATAGAGGTCATGAATCTGCTGCTATAGGACTTCTGGTTTATGGTGGCACGCTAGCAGACTCACCTCCCGGATCTCCCGGGGGTGAAGCTGCGCTCCAGCCAAAGGAGGGGGTGCGCAGGCTCGCTTACCCCCCCCAGGGGCCCGGCGAAGGGACCCTGGCCATGGAACTTATAAGAGGTTACCTCTTCAAGGGCGAAATGCCGGAGAATTGAGGCGCCTCTTCGTTCCGATGGTTCTCCGTGCTGTGAGACCGAATGGACTTAGTGACGCTGACTGGGGCAAGTGTAGGAGATCGAGCGGCAGAAATGAAAGCCGAAAGTGAGGTCGAACGACCAATTATGAATGTGAGTCAGTTTTGAAGCGTTTTAAAGGGGAAAAGATAACTCCCCACCCCACCGAACAGGAAAAAGGCGAGCGGGGGAGGGATGCCTCCCATGCACATGAACTTTTGAACGATTGAGGGGGGGAGCAGAAGAAAACGCGAAGGAAACCGCCTAGAAGTACTTACCAAAGCGAATCTAAGCGGTCAAGCGCACATTCAGAGACTTTTTTAAAAACTGCGAAAGTAAACAAACAATAAAGATGGCAGGGAAGAAGGACAGAGAAAAACTTTGAAAGTGAAAGGGTCTGAGAACCTGAAACCGGAAGCTACCAGCGAGGTGGCAAAGTCTATAGCGGAATATATGCACCCTCTGCTGGAACAGCTGAATAACTTCAAGGAACAGATGTCTATAGTGACTCAAAGTATTACTGCACAACAAACCCAGATAAACAATCTCTTACAAATAATGAAGCAAGATTCTGAGAAGGTAAAGGAAGTGGCTGCAACTACCCAGAAGGTGAAGAAAAAAGTGCAAAAACTAGAAAGGGAACAAATCTCCATGGAAGATCAACTGTTGCAAGTGCAAATGGAAAAGGCCAACATGATTCTTCGCTTCCAGGGCATGCCAGAGAACAGGGGGAGAATCTTAAAGAAGTGATGAGTGAATTATTAGCCCCAGTGACAGAAATGAAGGCGGAATCGTTGCTGAGCGAGATGGATGTGGTTTACAGATCATATTCAGGCTATATAAAGAAAAATAATCTGCCTGGGGAAATTGTCGTAAGATTCTCGAAGAGGCATGTGAGGGATGCAATCCTGAGAGCGGTCACTGGAATACCCCTGAAAGTGGGGGGAAATACCATCAGAACGCTAAAGGATATTCCATTTGAAGTGAGACAATGGAGAAAGAAGTACAAAGAACTTGTGCTTTTTCTTCAGACAAACTCAATTGGATATAAATGGCTATTTCCAGAAGTCGTCACTTTCAAGATTAAGGATAAAAAAGAAAAGATTGACTCTGTTCTGAAAGCTCAAGAATTCCTAAGGGTTCAGCTGGGAAGACCAGAGGACGGGGAAAAAGAAGAGGACAGCAAGTTGAGTTCTCTTCCGGAGAGAACTCTCTGACAGAGCAAGGGGCAGCTGCTCCAAAAAGTCCTTATAAGCTGCGGAAGAGATGAGGAAAGGAGAAGTGAAGGCTGAAGGACTCTGAATTGTGCCTTTGAGAACTCTGAAATGGGATGATTGGGGGTACTGTTCCTAGACAGTTAAATTTAAGAGTTAAAGAAATAGAAAATAATACGAATGTTTGACTCAGTTTATAATAATCTAAATGAAATGAAGATTTGTTGTAACTAAGCTAGTAGGATCTCCTCTCTTGGGTTTTTAGTTAGTAGTGGGTTCTTTTGCTTTATCCTATATATGTAGTCCCCCCTTCCCTTTTTTCTGTAGTAGTTTTGTAGTTGGATTAAAAATAACAAAAAATCCCCTCCGGGGGCTCAAAAAAAAATGAATCTGCTGCTATAGATCCTAAATGAATAGGTTCAAGAGCCAAATACACCCCAATCTGAACAATGGAGTATTAACAATTAATGTTGAATCAGATTGTATATGTGCTGCATATATCAAAAGTGCATGTAATATATTAAATAAAGTATATTCGATCCATATGTAAGAAGCAAACAAGATAATGGTTCAGTAGGACATAAGAAACTAACAGACTATTCTGGTGCAAGTGCTTGGAGGTTCACTTTGTCTAGTGCCCCTGGAATTCTAACAGCCTCGATGAAAGGTTCAGATTTTGAATTAAGTATTGCACTCCTTGTGACATTATTAGAACTGTGCTCCATGCCTTACAGATGGTTTCCAGATATAAGAAGAATGAAAAAAGTAAAACAAATTTAGTAACCATGTTAGCTGCAATAGGAGCTCTGCTGGAAGAGATCTGAATAAAGTACAGAGATGACAATTTTATAGCGCCTTTCCAAAAGGCCTTAAAAATCTAAGAATCTAGCCAAAGTGGAGATTTGGAAACTTGTTTTTTCCTAGACACAAAATCATGCTGTGTTAACAAGACAACACAAAACTAGAAACATGCTTGGCTACAGAACTTATGATTATCCTTTCTTCAGACTAATGCCAAACATGTACTTTTATCCTAAAAAAATCCCATTTACTTATGGAAGCATTGTTTGACAGTCATTTTTCCAGATCTTTAATGTAATACTTTCTGAAGCTTTGTTAATTTCAGTTGAAGGTAAAGTAGAGTCAATGGCTCCTTTATGGATTACAGTAGTTGTACCTATTTCTGTGACACTTTTAAACTTGTTTAATTATTTCAAAGAGCTTAGCTGACAGCCATATGTAAACAAACATAGCCCAGTGCAACTCAGTACACATAAAAGATTTAGAGTTCTTACAAAGTTTGACATAGTGTATTGATCGTATACCCACATCCTAGAGATTGGGCTACTGCCTGAGGACTATTCACAAAACTCACAGGAGATGAGAGCTCAGACGCTCAGAGGTTGGGATGCAACAGATGAGAGCTAGGTAAGAAGCACCCACCACATGCAATAGAAGGACTAAATGCTTATGCCTTGGAAGACACCTTCTGCGGTATTTTCTACCCCAAGAAAAGTAGTCAGGCACACAATGACACCTAAGCTTACAGTAAGTGCAACAGAGATAAATATTCATTAAGTCTTATTTCAGGATAGAGATGGTCTGTGCCGAGATAAAATGCAGAGACTAGTGAGAGAAGATGTGGAATTGGTCTCTGAGGAGTAAACATGTGAGGTGCCTCAGGGCTCTGTCTTCTCCCCTATGTTGCGTAGGGGTGGGTGTTATCAGTATGCAAATATATATCTAACTAAAGCCCCAGATATGGTCATCTCAGTTCTGGAGTACTGCCTGGAGGCTGTGATCATGGCCAAGAAGGGGAAAAAAGCAGAAGCTGAATCCAGACAAGAGAAAGCTGTTGCTGGTTGGAAATGCCAAAGTACTGAGACATAGAAATTTACTGTCATTGGAAGTTGTAGGTATGGCTTTGGTGGATTAATAGTCTGGGAGTATTCCTGGACCAGACTTGCAGGTGAAGAAGCAGGTTGCTGTTTTTGCTTGGAATACATTAGTTGCATTTAGTTCAGATATTGTGCCTCCTCCTGAATATGGCTGATATCACTACAATTGATCCATGATACTGTAATCTCAGTGCAAGACTACTGTAATGTGCTATACATGGAGTTACCTTCGAAATCAGCTCAGAAAATTCAGTTAATACAGAATGCAGCTGCCCAGCTACTAATTGGAGCTAGCAAAACTCTCTATATTCTGTTTTGGTCATGGACTCTCCTGAACATTCCACACGCTCCCAAATCAGTTGAATCCCTGATCTGTCACTCAGAAGCTGTCGCTATCCAGTGGCTGTGTTGCTTGAGTCTTGCCTCCAATATTCTAAAAAGTTTGCTGTTCCTCTCCCCCCAATAGCCAGTCAGAACACAAAGGTCATTTGCATATGCAGCCTGATTGGCCTTTGCCTCTAACATTCTAAACAGTTTGCTGTTGCTGTTGGGAGTCATAGAATGTGTCCTGAGGTAAAATACATATCCCAATTTTCCCTTAAGCGGTCTCCGGAGTTGCCAAAATACATATCCCAATCTTTCCTTAAACAGTCACTGGAGTTGCCAATCTCCCTGTGGGGCCTGGAGATCTCCCAGAAATCACCGTGTTCCCCAGCCACAGCATATCATTTCCCCTACAGAAAATTTCCCAGCTATTAAAATGGCTGCTTTGGGCAGTGGACTCTATGGCATTATAGCCTGCTGAAGTCCCTCCACACCCTAAATCCTGTCCTCCTTGGCAGCTTGGAGCAGCTCCTGGATTCAACCACAACTGCAACTGGGCCCAAAGTGATTGACGGACTTTACCACTGCTGCCTCTCCAGGACAAAGGTGTGACTTATTTTACAGGAAGAAATGTCCAGTTAATTCAGATGATGAGTTCTAATAGATTCCAAATGAGTCTAATATGAGAATTTCAAGAAGCAATTCATACGTGGTCAAAGCAAAGTCCAAAAACATATCTGGATTATTTTATCAATGAACTTCATCTCAGTTAAACTGAGAACATGAATATTACTTTGCCAGAGAAAATTAGAGTCTATTATCTGGCATTCCCTTTCCAGAAGCAGTCAGCAAGATTAACACTAGCCCCCATTTTCAGCATCCGTTTCTCAAAGATGTGTTGCTTCTGAACATGGAGGTTGCATTTAACTATCACGGCATCCTTTTTAAAAAGTCATCTAAACTTTTGGTCTTGACCGCATATTGTAACTCTGCAATATTTCCTGAATGTCTGATCAATCTTACTTGATGTAGTGGTAAGACTGTCAGACTACTACCTGGGAAATCCAGGTTCAAATCTCTACTAATGCCACGGAAGCTCATTGTGTGACCTTGGGCCAGCTACATTCTCTCAGCTTAACCTACCTCACAAGGTGGTTGTGAAGATAAAATGGAGGAGAGGAGAACGATGTAAGCCACTTTGGGGAGAAAGATGGGGTATAAATGAATTTAATAAAAATAGATGACCCCTAGCTCAAGCATTATGACAAAGGAAGAAAAATCTTTCTTACCTACTCTGTAAAGCAAATCCTAATCATAACCATCAATATATCTAATTCTCAAAGTGGCTCCTTGGCAAAGGAGTAAGCTTTAATTCCCCCACCTCCAAATCACCCTCCCTAGCAGTGTAATAGACCCAATCCAGTGTGTTCCCTGTTAAATGTGTGGAGTCAGCAATCACTTGGGAGAGGTCCATGATAGTCATGATGGCCAAGAAATCCTGCACCACTCCTGATGGCTGATTAATTTCTTGTTGAAAATTTTTTTTTTAGTTCCTTCTTTCAAGACACGGGGGGGGGGGGGGGGACCATCCTTGCAGGGTACCTACATCCAGATTCAATACTAGCTTACCAAAATCAATGACTGAAACAGAGAGTGAACAAAAAACAATGAACCCATCTCTCTCTTTGTTTACATATGTGGAAGCAGAATTTAGGAACTTTTTCTGGATCAGCGCTATTCCAGATCAGACCCAAGAACCTAGACTCTGTCTGTACTTCATAAGATTCCTGTTTTTGGTTTTTAAAAAAGTTCTGGCTTTAATTTACAGCTGCATAAAAAAACCATACCATAGTTATTACATTTTATCACAACCCCCCCAATTGCTACAGCAGCAACATTCTCAGCACTTGGCTAATCACCAAGTGAAAAAGACACTTAGAGAATAGTATGCTAGTAAGGTGATACTTAGCTTCACAGATACATAACTTCAAGGCCCAGGCAATAAAAGCCCTGTAGACCAATTGCAGACCCTCCTAGTTTATTTGTCCCCACCACTAGACCTTAGGGTCATTATTTGTGGCTCTTTCTCATACCACTGGGAACCTGCTCAAACTTATCAAAAAATGGGTTGTGGATGTGAGAATGTCAGCACCAATCTGCCTGAATTGTTTCTTCTCTCTCTGGATTCAGAAGTATGTGATGAAATTGGTGCCCGTTTTTCTATCAATCTAGAGACAGTAAAATTAATTCAGGCAGACTCGATCAGGCTTTATTCCATCAATCCATCCATTCTATAACAACTAGCCAGACTCTCTGAAAAGTCCACTCAGTATGTGAACAGTTTTGTATGCTGTTGCCAATAACTCAGTAAGGGAAGGTAGAGATAAGAGGATAGGGCAGTAGAATACAGAAACCGAGCATTAGAAGATTGAAAGAAGAACAAACAGGGACTGACAGATGAAGTTGCAGAGAGATTTGTGCGATTAAAGAGAAAAAATGAGACAACAGTGCAGAGAGACCTGAGACTGACGCCTGGCTTTCACATATGGCAGATGAGGTGATATTAATCTGGAGGGTAGTACCATGTCATACTGCAGACAGAAGCTCACATTACTGAGTGTTCCTTCATACAAAAAAAGCCCTTGTACATGGCAAACCAGATACCAGAGAGAAAGGTTCTAACCCGGTTTTCTCCTAACATGCTCTTTTCTGTGTTTGTGTGTGGATTTACAGGGGGAGCATTAAATCACTACAATGCCAAACTGTCATGAAATGGTAAAATTTAGGGACAGATTGCTAACTCATTTGCTCTCCAAAATAACTATGCTTAGAAGGAGCTGGTACAGATAAAAGAGACATGAATATGCAAGGAAATGCAGAGAAAGAAAAAAGGCTGCCGAAGAGAAACCTGTGGTGGTGCAGAGGGAAAGAAAAAAGGGGGATGTCATGAAATGCTGTGAGAACCATAAGTGAAAAAACAGAAGGAAAGGGTTAGATGAAAACTGGGATTGCAAAGAGGTCTGTGGGGTGGTGAAACAGAACAGAGGGGTAAACAGATGTAAGTTCAGAATAGTGATTTGGGGAGCACAGAGAAAAAGGGTGGTAACCGATAAATTAGACTTCAGAGACTTGTGGATGAGGATTTTTTAAAAAATGACTGAAGTAACTTGGAGATGAGACTGGACTAGTGTTGGGAAAAGGGTGGTTGTTGGTGGTGGGGAAGATCACATTATGGGACTCAGAGAGATCAAACTGCTATGGAGAAGAAAGATGGAAAAAAGAGTGCACCGTGGAATGCGGGGAGAAAAAGCAAAGGTTAATAAAGAGTTGATTTTAAAAATGCAGTTAAAATTGCAACCGTAAACATAGCTTCCCACTGTTATCATAGTGATGCAGTCTCTTTGACAGCCCTGCTTATCCACTGTATCACTAAGAAAGGTATCATATATGGCAACGTGTGTGCAGCCCATAGTTTCCACTCCTTGAGAATGCAGCAATAGTCAGGACACTCTTCAGAAGTTAGAGTACCTACTATATTTCTAAAATATTATATTCCTAAAATACTGTAAAGCTCAGCAACTACTTGTGTTAATACAATGTTTTTACTGGACATAGACAGTTACTGATTAAAACAATTGCAGTATTACGCTGGTATACAAGATTATGCATGGGATAGAGCAGGTAGAGAAAGAAGTACTTTTCTCCCTTTCTCACAATACAAGAACTCGTCGGCACTCACCAAAATTGCTGAGCAATCAGGTTAGAATGGATAAAAGGAAGTACTTCTTCACCCAAAGAGTGATTAACACATGGAATTCACTGCCACAGGAGGTGGTGGCGGCTACAAGCATGGACAGCTTCAAGAGGGAACTGGATAAATGTATGGAGCAGAGGTCCATCAGTGGCTATTAGCCACAAGGTATAGATAGGAACTCTCGGACTGGGGCAAGTGATGCACTGTATTCTTGGTGCTTGGGGGGGGGGGGTCAACAGTGGGAGGGCTTGTAGTGTCCTGGCCCCACTGGTGTACCTCCTGATGGCACCTGATATTTTTGCCGCTGTGTGACAGAGTGTTGGACTGAATGGGCCATTGGCCTGATCCAAAATTGGCTTCTCTTATGTTCTTACTCCAAATCCTATTCAAGTCTACTCAATGGTGCTTACTCCTTAGGACTGCACTGTGAACATCTGTAAAGAGGTAACAGAATTTGTTATCCTTTCATGTAATATGCTGCAAAAAATATCAGCTTTCTCAGATTTATTCATGCTATCAAAACTGATATGATAATATGCTTGCTTCGGGGGGGGGGGGAATCACCCACACAGTTATTTGCAACTAACTGAAACTGGTATTTAAGATATTTGTCTACTTTTGCCAGGACATATTAACATATGTTATTGTTTCTCTGCCTCATGAAAAAATGTTTCCAATCTCAGGCTTGATACAAAAGCAATAATTTTAATGAATAAAATTCACTTTCTATGCCCATTTATTTTTGCTTATATTGCTGTTTTGCAGATTCCTGGCCAATAAACTCATTTTCTGTAACACTGAAGAAATGTGAACCCCAAAAGATTTAAATCAGCCAAGAGAAATTCAAATCCCTCACCCCAAGGCAAATATTTCTGGAATGTTTTTGAGATTCAGCCAAAGTTGGTACCAAAACCTTGTTCTATGATTAGTGGAAAATATACTCTCTAAACAAACATCATCTGATCAACCTCCTTTTAGCTCTAAAATTCCAAAAATAAACCCTCAAGTCTAAGCAATGCCAATTGTTCTGCTCTGAGCGCATGGAAATATTGGGGGGGAATTAATTTCTCCCTAACTATAGATGAAAGAAAAGACTGAGATGCCACTAGAGGTCACTCTAGAAAGCGAGTCAAAAACATGTCTGTTAGTATGATAGTTGTGAATTCTCAGCTCAACCATAGGCAGCAATGGGTGGCTATTGCTTTCAAATCTGAAACACAACTATTCAAAATATCACATTGTTCTATAACACTGCAACATGGTTAAAGATCTGAACTACAGAGAGAAATTCAGTTCCTGTTAAATTTTCAGTCATGGTATGGTAATCACTGGTTTCATCTGTTGACTTGCAACCTGTTTCAGGGTATAATACTCACCTTTTGTTGCATATTGTTCATCAGATCTCTGCACTCCCCCAACAAAAAACTGAACAGACTGCATTAGCACTACGGAAAGACAGCAACCCTCAAATAGCATCAGCTCTGTTCATCATTCTATGTCCAGGGTAAAAATATAGACTTGGATCCCACCTGAAATTTCAAGAGGCACAATTGGGGGGACGGGGGGACTTACTGCCTGTTATTTTAAGTATGATCCTGCTATGTAATTTCTTCATCATTTAACATGTCGTGTTAATGTTTATGCTTTGTTTCAGCTCCTCCAGTTTTCTGCAGTTCAAACTTTATTGCCTTGTTTATTGGATGTCCCATCCTGTTGACTATATTAGACTCACAATGTGTAATCTGCCTTGAGTCTCAGTGAGAAAACCAGACTATAAATGATGTAAACAAACAAATAAATACAATAAGTAATGTTTATACCACATACTGCTGGAATTGAAATGCTCTATTACCCTTTTGCCTCTCAGTAATCACTATGGAGGTACAAGGAAGTGCAGCTACTATTCTGAGATCTACCCTCCCCATTCTCTCTCCAGCCCTGGCACAGGTAAATAATAACCTGCACTCTACACCTAGCTCCTCAGCAGTAAGTGGTCATTAAAAAAGCCGCGTTCAGACTTGCTACAGCCATTTCCAACACTGTGCATATCAGCAGTGCTTGGAAACGCAGCAACATAAATTTTCTGAGGCATTATGAAAACACCTGGTATCATTGTGACAGCAGGATTTTCAGTAGCGGGACTGGAAATCCCAGTCACAGAGGTGAATGGAAAGCAGTGAACTACAAGTTGCAGCATGGAGCCATCTGTACTCCACAGCTGCTAAAGGAAGCCATTTAGGCATATACGTGAGTATAATCTGCAGATTGCACATATACTGTAATGTGGGATGTTGAGTCAGGATTAGGGATCGCCTAATGAAGTTGACTGGCAGTAGATTCAGAAACACTTCACAGAGAATTAACTTATGGAACTAACTGCCATAATATGGTGGCAATAAAGAAGTAAATTCTCCTAATGTCAGTGGGACTTATTTCCGTTTTCTCACTCTTTGCATACCCCTTTTCTATTTTTTCTTCCTTTGCTTCTTAATTTCTTGTTGCTTTAATTATGTGAAGGGGGTGAGGTAGAGTTGTCACAGAAAGTAGGCATCTTACCTGTTCTGCCTCCTGGTGATCAGCACTTAACAGCATGGACTAGAGGTAGTGGAATTATAATTCCCTATATTCCCCAAAAACCCTAACCAGGGATGGCCCAGGATAGCTTGATCTCGTCAGATCTCAGAACCTAAGCAGGGCTGGCCCTGGTCAGTGTTTGGATGGGAGACCACCAAGGAATACCAGGGTTGTCACACAGAAGCAGCCAATGGCAAACACCCCTGAATGTCTCTTGCCCTGAAAAACCCTAAGTGGTCACCATCAGTGTTCCCTCTAAGCTGAGTTAGTGTGAGCTAGCTCACAGTTTTTTAGCCTCCGGCTCACACATTTTTGTCTTTGGTCAAGAAGGATGGCTCCAGAGCAAACTAATCTATGCAGCAGCCGAATCGCTCGCTCACAACTTTAATGCCAGTGGCTCACAAAGTAGAATCTTTGCTCATAAGACTCCACAGCTTAGAGGGAACATTGGTCACCGTCAGCTGCAACTTGATGGGGGAAAAATAACCCCCAAAGTATCCAATATCTTAAAGGCAATCTAAGGATAGGGTTGCCAGATCCCCTTGTTGCTCCAGCAAGGGGATTTGGGGGTTGTTCTGGTGGTGGGCAGGGACATCGCGCAATGTCCCCAACACGATGAAGTCACCACATTGGGGATGTCCAGCTTATGCTGGGCTCTGGGTGATGTACAAACAAAGGCAAATTGCCATAAAACAGAATACAAATATATACAGAATATAAAATCCCAGATGGCAATTTATGGTGTCCTGCACCCATTCTGGACTACCTGGCTATTTGGTAGGAGGGGAGGAGACTTAAACAAAATAGAGATTGATCAATAGATAGATAGATAGATAGATAGATAGATAGATAGATAGGGAGGAGAGGGAAAAGGGGAAAGGTGCCAGCCAGTGTAACCAACCATTGCTGTCCTCAACCAAAGGCCTGGTGGAATTGCATGAGGTCCTGCAGGGCCCTGATGTCATTTGGCAGAGATCCTGGAACCACAGAGTTTACCCAAATACCAGAGAGTCCCTGCATGACATCCCCGACCTGATGATGTCACTTCCAGATGACACCATTGTGCTGGGTACATCACACAGCAATGCCTCTGTTTAGGGGCGGGGTTTCCCCCACCGGCTAGCTGGTCCACAGCAGGGAGAAGCCCCTAAAAGTGGGGGACCCCCCACCTGGACCTGGGGGCTGGCAAGCCTAGTCTGGGGTAGTTATATTACATTGCTAGGCTCCACAACTCTGGACCAAGGCCCAGATATAAGACCTCCTCCTATGTAGGCATCCTCTTCTCTTTGTAGTATTCTAAGTGAATATTTGGATCACTTGGGCAGTTAACTAGCTCTGCTAAAATGTCATATTAGTTCTCCACATCTGTTTGCCATCTTTGCACAAGGCCCAGGAAGTAACTGTGAGTGAAGGCCTAATTCCAACCCAATACTAGGAGTATTGTGCCAGAGAAATGACACTAGTCATGCTCACAAATTAGGTAGAATAATTATTTACAGCAGTGGTATAGAAACCTTCCTGTACAAACTGTGATACAATCTGCAGTTTGGTCCTGCACCTTGCTCCTGAGAATGGGGCCATGGTATCACAATATACCTTGTCCACTGCGGTGCACTTTTGGTAATTTGTCCCAGCACTACTGGCAATGGCTAACATGAATCTAATCAGTAATTCTCTGTCCATGCAAGAAAAGGCAATTGTGTGAGTCAGTTCCAAGAAATGAATAAAGTATGAAAGTCCTTAAATGAGAACTCCGCATCCGAAGTCGGTCCATCAGGGAAAACAGATCATTAGTCAACATCTAAGAGAAGTATCTCTATAAAGAGAAGAGTTTTAAATAAAAGAGGCAGCTGGAAAATGTTATCACCAAGATTTCACATTGAAATGATATGTTTCATTATGTATTTGGATTTCTGCACAGCCCTGATTAGGCTTGCTACCAAGCAGTTTTCCTTCATAAATGTCTTGATCACTTTATGGTTATCAAGGCAGCTCCAATAAATACTCTGCTGTGCAACTCTTGAACAACATGAAGACCATGTATTCAGTACTGTGAGAAACAGGGAAGGGGAACATGGCTGGCTGTGCAAAATAAGCCACTACTTACTTATGTGGAAGAAAAAAATTGTCTAGAAAGGCCTGCAAAACACTTACCTTGAGCTGCTTTCTGCATGTGCCTCTGGGTTATCTCTCCTTTCAAATGGTCTGTAAGAAAAACAAAATGTAGCAGGTTAAAGAACTCTTAGTCTTTCAGGCAGGAGTAAAGTTACTAATAATCTGCCGTGTCTTAACTTCTTGGCATAGTCAGTTAGCCTAAGGACTGTGTTCCCTCTCAATAGACGAAGGACCCCCTGCACCCTTTCTTTCCCTTGCAGATAATTCTATTATGCATTATCTGTATCTTACATAAACCTACACATTTCTTTGCTTAGCACCCCACTCTGGAAATTAAGTCCTAAGATAGCATCACAATCACTGTCATGCAAATGTACTCTCCTGCAGTTAAACACATTCGTATCCTAAAACTCTGCAAGCCAAACAGAGTGGAAGACTGTCTTCCAAGTATTCATGCATAATACCGGTAAGGGGAAACGGCTATTAGTCTTGCTACTTGCATGTTAAACTAGTTTCCCTATGTTATCTGAATTTGTTAGGGGCAGTTAAAAATATCTGATCTGATAAAGGTACTAACATTTTCAGTGCTTAATATAGGGAATATTTTATATGTCCTGTCACTGAAAACAGCATGAGAAGTTGGTGCAACTTGCATCTAGTTCATATGTTATCACCAGTTGTCCCACTCTGATCAACGTGCCACTTCCTAGAGTCTTCACATGAAAGCTAAGAGTGTTTCATACACAGCTGATAGCTGGGCTGGCCTCACAAGGAAATGCTGTTTGTTTGAATTACTGCTTCCCCATCTGTGACAAAAATGCAGCCACATTGATTTTCATGATGAGACAGCACTTTCCTGGGCAGCCACCATAGCCAAAGTTGGGGCAGCTAAATATACACCACCCATGTGGCAGCACCAGTTCATAAAAATGCTGCTTCTACACAACCCTGATCTGATGGCAGAATCACCTACTCCTGAGTCCACTGTTCAGGGCTAAAGAATATGGATTTCAGTATTTTTCCTCCCAACACCCATCAGTTGTCACACCTTTTCCATCTGTGGCATTGATTTAACATGCTAAGGATGCAATCAGACATCACTTGTGTTGAGGAAAAATGTGCACAAACTCAGCTTATTGCTTGCCTCATGTACATGCCTTATTCCTCCCCTTCCCTTCTTATACTGAGAACTGCAGTTAAACACTAACTTTGGTTACTTGCCACTATGTATGAATGCAGGTGCATGGATTATCTAGGGAAGGAGGGGTTAATTCCATTTAATGCAGTCCTTGCATTTGAGCATCATGGATAATTGGGGTTAGTGTTTAATTATAATTCTCACCATGAGAAGACATGGGGTAGGAAGAAGCAAGATATACAAGCCCAGAAACAAGTAGGGTTTGAGCACATTTTTCTCAATCCCTGTTACTGTGATGTGTCTGAATGCAGGCTTCTTATTCCAGGCATCAGTTGAATAAGATCACTGATAATTTGTCGCTTAGAATGAACTTTATGGAGAATAAAACAAAATCCCAAGCTTCAGCCAGTATGCATGTCTTGAAAACATTAAAATATCTTAGGTCTTTCAAAGAACTCAAAACAATTTTTGGGTGCTTTCATACTGGAACTTCACACTGGATTCTTGCTGGATGAGAAATATTCCTACCATTATAGAGGTCACAAATGTTCTTTGGTAATTCCATTTTAAATCATTTTTGTTAGTGCTGGAAGACCCACATTAGTTTCAAGCTTCCTGGGGGAAACTCATGATAAATTGAGAGTGCAAGGGTTCCAGGATAGATTTTAACTAGAGCTGCCCTCCTGAAAAGAAATACTTGGCTAGAACATATTTTTATCCTATGTGTTACATGAGAATGAACATATTTCATAAGAATGTACACATGGGAATACTTTCTCAAGAATCTATACAAGAAGAAAAAGGAGAGAGGATGAAAAGAGGCAAAAGTTAGAGGAGTGGGGTAAGGACATTTAGCACATGGGAAGATGTGATAGCCATAATGTTTTCTCAACATGGTACAAGAACAGAAATTGATGACTGAAGCAGCTACTGTTTTGATGGTGAAAAGGTAGCTCTAATACATGAAGGGCTAAGTACAAGAAGTATATTCTTAGAGAAACTTTTTATGAAGGTATACTTTTAAAAGTCATAGATCTGAAAAATTTAGAACGGAAAAATCGAACAGACAGCTATTTGGAGCAGGACACCATGTGTTCTGAGCTAAAATTTATGCATATATGTGTGTTATTAATTCCAGAAAATTAAACCAAAAGTATGTCTTGTGTCCATATGGAGTGTCTTAAGTTAGAAGAAAATATAAAATAACAAACAAAAAGAATGGCTGAATCCTGAAAATTAGTGAACCAGAACAATTTTTTAAAAAGATTTAAAAGTATAATTCTTGAGTATGAAAGCTGTATTTAGTTCAAATATTTATAAACCCTCCTTTATCCTAACAGCTCAGGACCCAAGGTAAATGACAAAAGTAAATAGAAACTATATTAACTATTTATGAAACATAAAAAACTGAACACTAGGAACATTATAAATTTAAAATTGCATTTTAAAAACAGTATAAAATCACTCCATTCACAATTAGTAAAACATTCCCTTTCTTGTCCAGAGTCAGATTGATCCTAAACTCCCCAGAATACATCCCTTTTACAGCCTTGCTGGAAAGGAGGGTAGGAGCCCCCCTATACATCTTTTGGGAGGCTATTCCCCAAGCATGGGACAGCCACTGACAAAATCCCAAGCCAGGGCCATTGCAGAATTTCAATATAGATGGTTGGTAGGTAGGTAGGTAGGTAGGTAGGTAGGTAGGAGAGAGAGAGAGAGAGAGAGAGAGAGAGAGAGAGAGAGAGAGAGACAGAGAGAGACAGAGAGAGAGAGAGAGCCAAACATTTACATCAGGCAGGGAGGCAAAATAGGGCACAACTCCGCCAAGGCTCCTTTGCAAAAAGGAAAGGAAACAGGGCAATTTTGTCTGATTGTCCTGCAAATGGCTGCATGGCATTTCTTGAGGAGGAACCTGAACCTCAGCAAAGGAATTTGGGGGGGGGGACAGGGGGCTGCTGGGGAGAGGAGAAGATTCATCTCTGCAATTTCCTTGTACTTGTCAAGTAGGGGTGTGCATTTAATATATACAGACCTGAATAATACTCCCAAATAGTGACTCCCAAATAAAAACCAAAATTATTCAACTTTTATTAAGGCACAGCTTGGTGAGTGAACTCAGGCTCCTGGTTGCACAGAAAGACTTCTGTAAATGCTGTTCATGCTTCCAGCCCTCATTTGTTGAGAGTCAACATACTTAATGTATGGAGTCTGGAAACATGAATATTCTCCAGGAGGATTTCCACAAATTAGGTGAGTGGGCAACAATGGGCGCTTCTACACACACTAAATAACGCACTTTCAATCCACTTTGCAGCTGGATTTTACTATGGTCCTTTCCGCATTTGCCTGCCACTCCGGATTTTGGGCCTTTCGGCACTCTCCTTTTAATCCATGTTCACTGCGGTGTCCTCCAAGCAATTCTGCACTAAAATTGAATTCAACCTTTTTAATCCCGTTTTTCCCCCCATTCTGCATTACATTCCCTCCCTTCAGTGGTCAGCCCAGTTTCAGCCTGCTGTTGCCCCAGGTTATTTGGATGATATTTTGCTGTGGACTTAAATTGCCTCGACTTGAACACTGAGAAAATCTGGAGTGGCAGGCAAAGGCAGAAAGGGCCTGTGTGGAATGGCAAAATCCACTTGCAAATGGTGGCTGAAGTGGATTGGAACTGCATTATTTAGCATGTGTGAAAGTGCCCAAAGTGGTAGATGAAGTTTGTAAGTGTAAGCTGATGCACACTGGGGGGGGGGGGATCCCAGCTTCAAGTATATGCCAATGGAATCTAATCTTGCTGAAAGCGAGGGGGAAAAGATCTTGGGGTCACAGTAGATACCTCAATGGATGCGAATCCAGTGTGCTGCAGCAGTGAAAAAGGCAATCTATGGTTGCCTTCAGATGGGCTGTTACAGTGCCGCCTCTAATTGAACTGGTTTAAAGTGTTGTGGGGCATATCAGCCACACAGCACACCCTGCTGCTGGTTACGCACGGAGACATCCTGTGGTCAAGTATCCACATTATTGCAGCACCTCAGCTACGGAGCGCACTGCAAAAAAAGTTCAAAATTCATGCACATGCATAAGTGCGCATGTGCTGCATAGGCACATATAGGCAATTAAAAAAAAAACCTCCCTAGCGGCAGAACAGATCTGTAGGTTCAGACTACCAAATCCATTCTGCGCATGCTCCCCCGGGTTCAGACATCCAGCCATGTGAAATGAATGTGCAGGGAAATAAAAACCCCACTTTGGAGGTGGTGGCTTTTTAACTCGGCTCCAAGTCATCCTCTGACAGGGTTAGTATGCCTGGGGAACACCTGACAGATGTGGCTGTGTGACCAGGCCCATTTAATCCGTTTGTGAAATGTGCCTATATCAGGCCAAACTGCCAGTCTGAACGCAACCTATGTTGGGGATTATTAGGAAAGGGACTGAAAACAAAAAGGCCAATATCATAATACCCAAGTATAGATCTATGGGGAGCCCTCATTTGGAATACGGTGTGCAGTTCTCGTCACTGTATCTCAAAAAGGACATTGCAGAGCTGGAAAAAGTACAGAAGAGGATAACCAAGATGATTAGGAGACTGGAGCACCTTCCAATGAGGAAATGCTGAAGAGTCTGAGACTTTTCAGTTTAGAAAAGAGACAATTAAGGGGGGACATGATAAAGGCTTATAAAATTATGCATGGGATGGAAAGAGCTGACAAAGTGTATTTCACCCCCCCCCCCAAAAAAAAAACCCTAGAATTTGAGGGCAACCAATGACGCTGATAGGCAGCAGATCCAGGATAGATAAAAGAAAATACTTCTTTACACAGTGAGTGAATAAAATGTGGAATTTGCTACCACAGGATGCTGTGCTGTCAAGTAACTTCTGACTAATGGCAACCCTGTGAATGACTGTCCTCCAAAACATCCTGCGGATGTACAAAGTGTCCTGCAAACTAAGGCTTCCTTTATTGAGTTGATCCACCTCATGTTGGCTTTTCCTCTTTTCCTACTGGCCTTCAACTTTTCCTAGCATTATTGTCTTTTCCAGTGAGTCTTGCATTCTCATAATGTGATCAAAGTATGATAGCATCAGTTTAGTCACTTTAGCTACTAGGGAGAGTTCAGGCTAGATTTGATCTAGAACTCAGTTGTTTGTCTTTCTGGCAGTCCACGGTATCCATAAAACTCCAACACTGCATTTCAAATGAGTCATTTTTCTTTCTCCCAGCTTTCTTAGTTAGCCAGCTTTCACACCCATACATAGTAACGGGGAACACTATGGCATGCATTAATTTGATCTTGGTTGCCAGCAACACATCTGTGCACTTAAGAATTTTTTCTAGCTCCTTCATGGCTGCCTTTCCTAGTCTCAATCTCTTTCTGATTTCTTGGTTGCAGTCTCCCTTTTGGTTGATAATGGAGGGCCACAGGCATAGATGGCTTTAAAAGGGGATTATGCTGATTCATGATGGATGGGTCTATGAATGGCTACCAGCCATGGAGATAAAAGTGAACATCCACATTAGAGGCAGTAAACCTCTGAATACCAGTGCCAGGAAGCATCCTCAGGAAAAGGCCTCAGCCTCTATGCCCTGTTGTTGAATCTCTAGAAGAACTAGTTGGCTGCTGTGTGAGACAGGATTCTTGAATGGATAGACCACTGGTCTGATCCAGCAGGGCTCTTCTTATATTCTTATAAATGTGATTCTATTCCTCCTTCCTCCATGCACTGAAATAACATCAACACAAAGCTAGAGTTTGTTGTGGTTCTTCCTTTCTTTATAAGATAGCTTGTTCCTTCATTCTTTTCATCTCTTGTCATCTTCCTGAGAGTAACAGATTTCTCTTGATTCATCTAACAGATTTCAGGGTTGTATTCAGGGTTGCAAAGCCTCATTTATTTCAATTATACTTTGCAGGACATGTTGCCTGTAGACTGTACTCAGTGTTTTTCTTTGTAACAAGTGTTGACAGAAGCTGTCCATAAATCAGGTAGATTAATGATCTCTTTAAATACAATGTTCAACCACTAGGTCAGACTAAAGGTTACACCTTTGGCCAATTGTGCAGCTGAAGAATGTTAACAGATACTTCTGCCCAACCACGAAGGCTAACCAACATACTTCCCAAAAGCCCCAAACTGGTCTTCTGTTACATAGATCCAAGGCTTGCAGCACAAACCCATACAGTCATCTCTAGAGGATGATCAGCAATACATACATATATTCAGTCCTCTATGGAAGAGGTCTGTATTCTTTTATCATAAAGACGCAAAAATATCTAACCATGATATACTATAAGTATCAGGAGTACATGTACAGTATGGAGTGTGTTGTACACTGTAATTAGCTGAAAGGAAGACAAAAACTTTTTAAAAGATATGCTATCAATAAAAGAGGGGATTGTCTTAAATTCAAGTATAAAAGTTACAAGTATATAAGGAAATAACAGTTGTTTGTAGCCTTTTTAATTGGGGAGGCGGGAATCTAACATTCAGGTCATCTTCCTTCTGGGTAAATATGTAGTTTCTACACATATTTATACATTACCACTATTGTGTGAAGGAAGCACCTTGATTCTGAACCCCTGGAAGTCATTCTGTACCAACTAGAGTCTCTGAGTTGACTTCACTGGGCAGTTCCATGTATAGTGCGTTACAATAGTCTAGTTTTGATGTTACCATGGCATGGATCCATGTGGCAAGATTCAAGGTAGGGGCTATCTTCCAGGCTAAACAAAGTTGGGGAAAAGCATTTTTGTTGCTGTATTTACTTGTTTTTCCAGTAGTAATGCTGGATCCAGTATAACCTTGTCACTTCACCATTGACTTATACTATGTAGTCTGCCTTGAGTCTCAGTAAGGCAAATAATAAACAAAGCAAATAGAGCTCGTGTGTAGTGGTTAGACTGTCTGACTAGGATCTGGGAAACCCCGGTTCAAATTCCCTCTCCTCTGTTGTATCCACATAACTTGATGGGAGACCTTGGGCCAGTCACACACTGTCAGCCTAGCCTACCTCACAGGGTTGTTGTGAGGATACAACAGAGGAGAGGTGAATGTTGTGAGTTGGGTCGTCACTGGGGAGAGAGGCAGGATACGAATGAAGTAAGTAAATACATAAATAAAGGTTGGTGGAGCATGTTGTACTCTAAAACATAAATTAGGTTTCATAGTCCAGACACTTTCAGACTTCTTGTCCCCTGCTTTGATACTAGGGACCTACCTCAAACTTAATTTGGAGAGTTCAATCACTCATTACTCAAATGCAAGATATAAATGTTTAAATTAAAATGTCATCATAAATACAACACTATCAATCCTACCCTAATCTGCCATCAAACACTAATTTAAGTTCAATCATTTCAAAAATCAGTAACGTTTCTTACTGCAGTCATGGAGGCTGATGGCTATCACTTTATTCTCTCCAAACAACCCTCACTTTTCTTCATGTGGTTATGTACAATGAGCAAGCTTTGCATGTGTGTACTATCACACTACACATTGGAAATAATGTATAAAATAACATAGCCTATACCAGCAGTTTGGGGTGCCATAGTATCATATTACTAGGTCAAGTGATCACTTTATTTCTTCATAACTCCCTTATTAAAGGTAAAGGTAAAGGTTCCCTTGCTTGAAAGCCAGTCAAATCCGACTCTAGGGTTGTGGTGCTCATCTCCGTTTCAAAGCCGAAGAGCCAGCGCTGTTCGAAGACGTTTCCGTGGTCATGTGGCCGGCATGACTAAACACCAAGGCGCATGGAACGCTGTTACCTTCCCACCAAATTGGTACCTATTTATCTACTTGCAATTTCTTGCTTTCGAACTGCTAGGTTGGCAGGATCTGGAACTAAAGACGGGAGCTCACTCCGTCATGCGGCAACCAGGGTCTCGAACTGCTGAACTACCGACCTTCCACAGCCTGCAGTTCAGCGTCTTAACCACTTGAGCCACCGCAGCTCCAACTCCCTTATTACAGTTGGCCTAAATTATTAGCAGAAATACAGTTTAAACTAATGTTAATACCATTACTCCAAAGAATACAGGTCACCAGGGACAAACTCAAAATTTTATTAGCATCAAAATTAGAAGATGGTTCTAGTACAGTTCCACATACAGACCTTTTCATATAAACAAAGAGACAGCATCAACATTTAGTACTGCCAGTTCCATAACCTTCAAAAACCCAGATATTACCCACCCGTGAACACATGAAGCTGCCTTATACTGAATCCATCAAAGTCAGTATTGCCTACTCAGCTGGGCAGTAGCTCTCCAGGGTCTGAGGCAGTGGTCTTTCACATCACCTACTGCCAGATCCTTTAATTGGAGATGTTGGGAATTGAACCTGGGACCTTCTACATGCCAAGCAGATGCTCTGCCACTAAGTCACAGCCTGTCTCCTATCTTACACTTTTACAGAAGTACACCTTTTTGATCCCAATAATGTGAAGTGTGGACAAGGTAACTTTTAAGTGAAGTTTGTGTAAAACTGAATTTAGGACTTGACTAACATTTCTGTGTAGCTAATTGTATTTTTTGAGCCTCATAAAACACCACCCCCAATATTCCCACAGTTAATATAAAATATTTTTCCAGAAGTGTAATTCTTCATTTGGAGATAACTACCAATAAAATGTTGAATGCTGCGGCTCCACATATTCTGGCAAAAAAGTAGTTTTGGGGAATTGAGGAATTCACTCAGCATGCAGTTAGCTGTCATTAGGACTGTGATAAATCTGGTGGTTTTGGCTTTGGTTTCTGGATACCTGTACCATCCCAAGGTATGGAAAAAAGATGAAACTAACTAAAGAAGTGTGCAAACTTTGACAGAAGATATAAGGCATGAAGAAAGAGTGAAGAAAAATAACAGGCAAAAACATGAAGGAGAAGCAAGGTCTGTTTCTAGTTCGAAGTCTAGTAGTTAGATAGCATAGTCATTGATTTAAACGTATGGCTGACGTCTCAAGCTGGATGTCCTTAATTAGCAACTAGCAGGAAAAGCAACGGAATTCATTTGGGTTGGGCTTAGCTTCCTTGTTTGAGTAGTATTGTCTTGAAATTGTTGCATGACATCGGAAGTACTACATTACATACACAAAATCTATACTTCCCTTCAGGAATAGACAATCTCCTATAAGTGATATCACTGTTATTGTAGTATATGGAACCTGTCATAAGTGGAAATCCCTTTCTTCACATGAATGGGTGTATCTTCTGGAATATACTACTTAGAACTGGGTTTTTGGTAGTTAGGACTCCAGCCCTTATTAAGTCTAAGTTGTTCCCTGCCTTGCTGTTCTGCACATTAAAGAAGGTTCTAAAGACATCCTGCTTGCTGCATCTCTCTGACCTTAGGGCAGACTATTTATCCACCTCCACAATGAGTACACTCTACAGAGGAGCCAAACACCACAGTTATTTGAGACACTAGAAGGTTGGCTATAAGCCCTTAATAAAAATTATGTTAATATTATATTACATTATGGTAAAAATAAAATGCTGAGATGAAAAGTGAAAACACAAGAACCCCAAAGTTACATGGGACACTCTTATAATGGGGTGTGTAGTCGTCAATGCAGTAAACTGATTCAGGAAGTCTGTAGTTCAGCGCTTAGTTCTGCCATGAAGTCACTAGTGTCCAGACAGCCCAAGCTACCTCATGGGATTTTCAAAATATGAAAGGTGTGAATGTCCATGAATGTACATTTACTCAGAAGCATACCCTACAAAATTAATTGAGAATTACTACCAAATAAGTATGCCTGGGATTACAGCCTTAGGCAAAGTACTTATCCTGAGCCCCATCCCTGCCCATGAAATATGGTGGTAATAATACTATAACTGCATCCCCACATTGGTCCATCAGCCACAAAGGCTGTTGAACTTTATTTAGCTGTCTTCCTTTGGTTGGTTGCATGGCTGTTGTCCTAGCTCCTAGTTTAACAGAATATTTTGCCCTCCCCATATATAGTGTTCCTTTACTTTTATTATACCACTCTTCTCACTCCTCTGATTTGCTTTCAGGGTGGTCAATGATGGGGTTTTAATTTTTAAAATAATCTTTTGTTATGTTTAGTAGCTTTACTTTGTTATTTATTGCTTACCTATTTGTTATATGTGGCAGAAGCTGGAAATACAAGTTATAAATGTTTTAAATAAAATCTCTCTTACAAGGTTATTGTAATCACTGAGATACAGTAATGTATATGGAATGCTTTGCACAGTCAAAAATATGACAGAGAAGCTAAGAATTATGATTCTCTTCTTTTAAAAAGCTTTCAGACTAAAGAGGAGCAATAAAGATCTGTATTAACCACTAGGTCTGGCTCAACTTGGTGTAGTGGTTAAGAGTGGCGGACTCTAAACTGGAAAACTGGGTTCGATTCCCCACCCCTCTCCACATGAAGCCTACTGGGTGACCTTGGGTCAGTCAGACTTCTCTCCGAACTCTCTCAACCCCACCTACCTCACATGATGTTTGTTGTGGGGAGAGGGAGGGGAGGTGATTGTAAGCCCCTCTGAGACACCTACCTCACATGAAGTTTGTTGTGGGGAGAGGGAGGGGAGGTGATTGTAAGCCCCTCTGAGACTCCTTCGGTTAGTGAAGGGCAGGGTATAAAACCACCCCCTCCTCCTCCTTTTCCTCTCTAATTAAAAAAAACACCCCTTTTTATAGAATCAGGAAAGAGATAATGAAAACCAAGGATATTGTTTATGCATTTTTGCTTGAGTCAGACATTACACAAAACAATGATTTAATTAAACTATGGTTAGTGTGATTATTTCAATGGAACATTTCACTAATTATAGCTAGGTAGGACTGTAGGATATGTCAAACCAGGATCTAAAACCAGGATCTAGCTTTCTGAATTCGTTTCAAGGTGCTGGTACTTACTTTAAAGCCCTATATGGCCAGGGTCCGACATACCTGAGGGACCGCCTTTCCCCATACATACCCCAGAGAGCACTACGGTTGGGGGCCCAACATCGTTTAGTGATCCCAGGCCCCAGGGAGGCCAGGCTTGCTGCAACCAGGGCCAAGGCCTTTTCAGTGGTGTCTCCTACCTGGTGGAATGAGCTCCCGGAGGAACCTTTCACAGTTCTACAGGGTCTGTAAGATGGAGCTTTTCCGCCAGGCTTTTAATTAGGAGCCGCCACTACCACCAACAACAACTATCTTGTGGTAACAACGGGGCAATGGGATGGCCCAGTACAAAGATCTAGCTACAGTACTGCCATGGTTTGGTGCTGTTGAAGCGGGCTTTTGGGTAACATCTATAGGTCACCATCCTGATTTGATTAAATTGGTAGCATCATTGAGCACTCTATTATTGTTAAATGTGGTTGTTCTATGCTGTTTTAATGTTTTATATTTGGCACATGCTGCCCCTGTTTGTAAGCTGCCCTGAGCCTGCTCGCGGGGAGGGCGGGATATAAGTGTAATTAATAAATCATAAATAATAAATAAAACCCTTGTCTGAAGTACAGTTAATGCTTATCTATGTCTTCTTATGATGTGCTGGTGCAGCTATTCTGACCCAGTCCTGGCTTAGTTCCAAGATGCTGCTGTCACCACAATCCAGGCCAAGATGTCAGTTGGGTCGATGTGGGGGAGGAGGGAGAACAAAAGAAGGTGATGACACCAACATTTGTCAGAGCAAACCAGAATATGAATGGTCCAAAAACTGAGTGTTGGCTTCACAAATGAATCACTGTTAAAATAAATCTTATTTCATGTTATGTCTGAATCAAGCTGTTGTCTAGTTATACCCCACACAATTGACTTATGTCCTGACATCACAATGTTGTATGTATACTGGTTTGTGCTCCATTATCATTCCCTGGCAAGGAGTGGGTCACTTTTCATCCATTATAGATAAAGCAATCTGGCTACTATAGTAAAAATCTAACTGGCACTTCTCACCTACGGTGGATGCAGATGACACTGGGAATCAGGAAGAAGCAGAACTATCCCTGGCAATCCTCCCCACCATTGCAAATGTCATGCTACTAGCATTGCCTGTCTACTCAAAATAAGACATGAACTGTTGAAAGACTCCTATAACAAATAGGAAAAATGAAATATTTAAATATGCAGATCAACTGTAAATCCCTGTAAAATTTTATTATTTCACAGACTGTAACTATTTAACAGCACCACATGGCCTGAAATATCAGATAAATAAATAGGTAAAGTCATATTCTGTATTGGACTCACATGTCTTCTTAGGCAGAAAAGGTAGCTAATTCTCAACCATAAAAAGCATGCCCAAGCAAGCACTTTGCTTTGTGTACTACTATAAGCACATATTATACAGTTATTTAAGGTAAATAGTAGGTTACCTTAAATAGTAGGAAAGCTTTTTTGCTCATAAATATAACAGATAAACTAACAAGCTAGTTAAAGATTTCTATAATTACTTCAGAAGACTCGTATGGAGTAACCATTTCCAGTATTTACCAGCAATACCAATCTTTTTGTTAAAATTTATCTGTTCCATCTTTTAACCTCTGGGATCAAAAATAGCTTGAAGCATGGCCAGCAGTAACTCTTATATAGGAAAATATTAACTCTGGAGGAGCAACATCTATACCCCTCTCCACATTTCATTGCTCCCAAAGATTTCTGGTTCATTCCAAGAAGCCCACTTTTGATTGCAAGCCAGTACGATACTAATAGAAACCATGCCTATTTGCCATAATGAGATGTGTTAACATTGCCAGTGATATAAATAACCTCTTTGTTATACGGGACTTCTACTGCAGGGCACCTTCCTGTCTAGCAGCGTGTGTACATGCTTGGGACACTGGACTCTAACAATAATCAGAGGCAGTTCACCACTAAGCGACCAAAGCCATCACTTAGATACTACAACCCGCTGAGGATGCTCACCTGGACCAACTGGCAGCAACATAGGAAGAGGTGAGAGGCATGGGAGCAGTCAACAAAATAGTTTGAGGTGTCTATGGAGGCACTGAGCTAGCCCTGCAGAGAATGACGTACAACTGTGCAAGGGAGAGCTGTGCGCCACTGAGCCATGCAGCAGCTTACTCTACATCTACTTAGTACCAAGGGGCAACAATAGCATAAAATCAAGTGCAGTGGTGAAGTTTCCTATTGCATTCCATACTTCTTTACTACAACAGCAGAAACAATCAATGTTCACAAGGAATTCAAATCTTGCCAGAGGGCCTGGGCACATTCTGGCAACACCTACCCATGTTACTGATAATAGGACATGGCAACACTTATACATTGTCATATCTAGATACTATCTTTGGCTCCCTTATGCTACACCCAAGCCAAGTCATGGCAGCTGTTATCTGCATTCCCTACTAACATTCCTAGCCAAGGTTCAGGACCTTACTTTATATGGAAAGATGTCACACTACAAGGGAAAAGGCATTAAAGAATGCAGCCTGCTCAGCCCAGCCAATTCCACCCTTGCTTATTACACTGTGCAGAAGGTGCGCTATACTCCCAATTTATTAGGATCATTAGGTCTTGCCTTAGCGTAGGCAACTGAACCAGATGCTAATCAATTTCCAGTTTTATGGTTCAATAATTTTTCAGGGACACTAATAAATGATAAACATGTCAATAAGTTGAAGATTAGAAAGGCAGCATCTGGATATTGTCCTTTAGTTGTTTATCACATCTGTTTGTCCTTGAGTTAAATATAGAGCTGGCCACAGTTAAAAACAACAACAAAACCCACAATGCCATATGGCTAAGGGTTCACTGTCCTTTCAATTAATTACATAGTCATGCTGAGGCTGCAGGCGAGTCTTAAGGACTCCAGATGACAGAGGATATGATTGATTTCTGCTTGCATTTTTATTATTTATTTTGAAAGTAGGATAGAAGAGAGAAAGGCACTTCCTCTAGAACTCTGAACAGTTTTAAAAAGACTTTATAAGCTATTGAGTAGGAATGGTTACACACCTTTTACAATCATTCTATCATACCAGTTTAAAGCCTCTCCTAAGAGCCACAAGTCCACTACTTGAATGCTTATATTATGTTAAGCAGTACAGACTGTTGTCCATATAAGCACTCAAGTACTTTAAAAGGAGAAAAATGTAAGACTATTTGCTTCCCTCACAGTAATGTCCTGTCATCCCATAAACATTTTCTTGTGTTTTTAAAAGTCTACTTTGATTCGGAGAGCATGTGTTTTCTATCACCAGCACTAAAACAAACACTTTCTGACAATTAAAGAAAAAATCCAGCAAGCGGACTCCACTCCCTTGCCCCTGTGGTAAGGGTCCCTTTGTCACTTAATAATATAAATATCAGTCTGCTGAGGCATGACAGAAACTATAGCCATTTTAGCAGTACCATATAACCACCCTCACTGTTCAACAGGAATAACTATATGTATCTGTGACCAGACTTCAAAGTCCAAACTTCCTTGGAATATAATCTGCTGCCAAGTAGGTGGTTGGTCTTAAATCTGTCAGGAAGGTAAAGGTAAAGGTTCCCTTGCTCGAAAGCCAGTCGAATCCGACTCTAGAGTTGCGGTGCTCATCTCCGTTTCAAAGCCGAAGAGCCAGCGCTGTCTGAAGATGTTTCTGTGGTCATGTGGCCGGCATGACTAAACACCAAGGTGCATGGAACGCTTTTACCTTCCCACCGAAGTGGTACCTATTTATCTACTTGCAATTTCTTGCTTTCGAACTGCTAGGTTGGCAGGAGCTGGAACTAGAGACGGGAGCTCACTCTGTCTTGCGGCACCCGGGTCTCGAACTGCTGAACTACTGACCTTCCACAGCCTGCAGTTCAGAGTCTTAACCACTTGAGCCACCGCAGCAGGAAGGTAGTAGAAGCCTAAATAAGTATCCAAATCCAGGTGTCTTAGTTACCATATTTGACTGCCTAAACCAAACACTTATTAGTGTCATAACTGTCACGAACCTTGGCTCCCTGTGGAGCAAGTCCACCAGTGGCCGTGTTGTCTTGAGGGGGAAAGTCCCTCTAAGCCTCGTAGCTCCTATTTTGATGGCGCCGACTCACGAGAGGTGGGAGAGAAGCATCTGGGTTGGAGCGTTGGAGGCGTGCTGCTGGGGTAGCTCTTGGGGTTGGATTTGGCCTCAGATGCAAGGGAGCTGATGGGTTACGCCACCCGCGCTTCCTCTTGTCTGTGGAGTCTGGCAGCCAAGAGTCTAAGTACTCTCCTCAGTCACTGTCTCTCTCTCTACTACAGTACTCCAGCCAGTCCATCGCCTCCTCATCGGCTTCCTCCATCCCCTTTTTATTACCCCCTCATCCTCCGCCCGCCCCTTCCCAGACTCCTCCCTCTGTCAAATGCTCAGACGCCGGGCTCTGGGACATCGCCCTTCCTCTCGTTCATCAGCCTCGCCCCGGCGTGCGCCACGTTCTCCGCCTTCTCCTGGCCTCTCCTCCTTCGCTGCTCCATTTGTGTGTCTCCATGCCATAGCTCGGGGTCTCGGGCATGCCCGACCCCCGGACACCCCAGTGCTGGGTTCCCTCTGCTGTTGTGCCATAGCGTCTCCGTCCCCGTTTCCATAGCTTCGTTGGGTGAGTGTAGACTGTCGGTCTCTCAGGGCCCTTGCTATACCTCCTGTTGCCTCCGGGAGCTCTCGCCGGTCTGGGAGATCCCGGTCCGACCCGGGACAAACTGCCCTTTTAGGTTCAGATAGCACTTTCTAGTTTGTAAGATTTGGAAAGGCTCAGGAGATAGATTGGGAATGTGGACATGTGTCACAGCTACAAGGACAAATAACTACTGAGAGGGTTCAGAAGGAAAAAAGCCTTATCAAGCTACTTGATACTGATTGTCTACTCTAATGGGCAGAAATTCTCCAGGGTCTCAGACAGAGGATCTTTCCCAATTTACTACCTAAGAACCTTTAACTGGAGCTGCCAGTGATTGAACTGGAGACCTTCTGCATGGAAACTGAGCTCTTCCACTGGATCATGGCCTCCCCATCATGAGTAGTCAATTGTAAGTGCTTATGCCAATTGTGAAAGCAACAAGACCAAGCCACCCAAAGACAAGATAGTGAGTTCGTACACATTTGGAAATTCCCCTGGGTATGCAGAAAAATATGCTGTAAATTAACCAAAGAAAATAAAATCCACAAAAAATGGCCAGATAGGAAATGAGTATGTTCCAGAAGGCACAGAACTTTAAGAAAAACCAAGAGCCCATTAAAAGGAGGAAAACCAAAAGGGATGCAAATCCATCTATTCAAGCCTCTGAAAGCTTAGAGAATTCAAAAGAGAGAGATCTGGGCATGTGTAGGACATTTCCAAATAATTTATCTCCCCTGCTTCTGAATTCTCATGGACCCCCCCCCCGTGTGCTCCTTTTAATAGAAAACTTCATAGATGAGTACGTAACAGTAGGGCAGTGAAAAAGGACCACTGATAAGCAATGTAATGGTTTCTGCATATGGATGGGGAGCACTCCTGAGGCATATATAGAACTATGACCTGGTAAACTAAACCCTCCCTACTAAATGGTCTGAATTCTGAATTCTCACGGACACCCCCCCCCGGTGTGCTCCTTTTAATAGAAAACTTCATTGATGAGTACCTATCAGTAGGGCTGTGAAAAGGGGCCACTGATGAGCCATGTAAGGGTTTCTAAATACGGGTGGGAAGCACTCCTGAGGCATATATAGAGCGATTACCTGGTAAAATAAATCCTCCCTACTAAATGGTCTGATGAGGACAGAGCATGCTCATTGCCAGTGGAATGGTCAGGGGTCATTTCCTGCAGGAGCGCACAGGAGCAGAGCTCCGGCAGTAAGGAGCTCAGGGGCGGGCACATGGAACAAGCCCTGCCCCCTGCTCCCAGCAGCCCTCAGTCAGGCCATGAGGAGCAAGAAGCAGCCAGGTAAGTTACAGAGCCCCCCCCCCCGGCCCGCCTTCAGGTACAAGCTCTCCCTCCTCTGTGAGGGGCAGATCTGTGCATCCCCCCCCCATAGCTAGCAATCCAAAACAGTCCAGTGGCACCTTTAAGACCAAGTTTTATTCAGGTACAAGCTCTCCCTCCTCTTTGAGGACAGATCTGCACGTTTCCCCCCCCCCCAATAGCTAGCAATCCAAAACAGTCCAGTGGAGCCTGAGTGGTGGGTGTTGGCCTTCTGACATACTTCCAGTGATGTCAGGGGATGTGGCACATGCAAATGAATTATGCTAATGAATTATGCTAATGAGCTCCTGCACCTCTTTTTCTATGAAATGACCCCTGGGAATGGTGATGGCAGTTGAGAGCTAGTGAAAACAGTGTGAACACATGAACCTTCCTTTTTCTGAATCAGAATACATGTCTAGCAAGGTCAGGATTGTCTACTCTGACTGGAAGTTGCTCTCTAGGGACTCAGGCAGAGTTTGGGGATCAAACCTGAGACTAGGGTTGCCAGCTCTGGGTGAGGAAATACTTGGAGATTTGGGGGTGGAGCCTGGGGAGGGTGGGGTTTGGGGACAGGAGAGACCTCAGCAGGCTACAATGCCATAAATCACCACTCTCCAAAGCAGGCATTTTCTCAGGGGAACTGATCTCTGTCATCTGTAGACTAATTGTAATAGTGGGAAATCACCAAGCCCCACATGGAGGTTCATAACCCTACCTGAGACTTTCTGCATGCAAAGGTGCAATATCACTGAGCCATGGCCCCCATGGTTGGAGCAAGAGGCAAATGAGGAAACTGGTCTGTTCAACCACTGGGAGCTCATAGTGGGGTAGCTCCTTCTCCTGTCCTACTGTTCTACTAAACAACATTTGAAGCCTTTTTCCAATTAAGTTCCTCTTCCTTCAACAGAAGAGCCAGTTAGCTGGAGGAAGACTTCTTGGAGGATGGTTGAATCCACCCCAATATTCCACAAGAAGGAGGTCTGGGTTGTGATAGAATTTCCCAGTCATTTATCCTCATCCATAATTCCTCATGCCTGTTGCTGTCAGCATGCTGAGAACAGCTGAGAGTCAGTTAAAGGAGGGGAGAAAAGGAGATGGGAAATTGGTCTACTCAAGACCATAAGAGCTTACAATATCCTGTAGATAGAGGTCTGTATAGGGGGGAAAAATCAGTTGCTTCTAATTCTTAAGTATTCCATTGAACTGGATCCCATGATGGCTTCTAAAATAGTTACATTCCAAACAAAATCCTAGCATAAGAATGGAGATTTAATTCCACTATGCACATGGATTTTACATCCTTTCATAACTTTAGGTATAGCAGCAATATTTAAAAAAGCCTAGACCTTCTCTTAGCTGTGGTTCTGTAATGATGGACAGAATACAGGAGTTTATTGTGCTATAGACTGTTTTCCTACTGTAATATTCAGAAACAGCTGTGCTGACAGTGCTAATCCCACATGATTTAAAGTTTAATCAAGTTGGAAAACACCAGCCATTGTATTTTACTGCAGCAATTTTGTGAATGCTGCTCAGGTCTACTCATAGGTCATTGCTACAAAATAACTTTTTTTAGTTTTTTTTCTACATCGCAAAGATAGGTCCTGTTCAAAATGGCCTTTAAAAAAATCAGAATTCAGGGCCAGATTCTTCATGGTGGTACAAAAGAGTGGAAAATAAAGCACTACAATGGCCCCGGTCACACGGGCTGGAAAATGCGGGGGGGGGAGCGTGGCTGTTTGCCCCCCGGAGCAAACTAACGCGTGACTGCACGATCAGACGCCCGGTTGAGGTCCCGTCGAGGTCCCGTGGCTAGGGGGGAGGTGCCGATCACACGACAGGCAAAGAAGCGGGGCGGGGCGGCAAACGGGGTTGTTGGGTTTTTTTAACTTTTAAAAACTGAAGTGTGCGCATGCTCCGTTGGGTGCTTGTGCGCATCCGTGGAGCCTTGGGG
>NW_015175372.1:713450-716694 GCF_001447785.1 Gekko japonicus
CCCAGTGGTGCGAGTGTGATCGCGCCCGGAAAACCCGCCTATCTTCCAACTCTGCAGCGTGGCTAATGCTCCGTGTGACCGCAGCCAATATAAAGATACAGAAATTATCTCAATGAAGTATCCCTAATCTCTTGATATAAAAAAGTATTTAATAAATCGTTTTTTTAAAATGAAAGCCTGATCGCTGATGATACTTGGTGCTGATGGAATCTGCTTGAATTGCACTACTGCTTTCTCTGGGGATGCCAACAGTAGTCTCCTCTTCCGCTGACTGTACCCAGTCACCACCACTTCAGAATATTTTCAAGGTGACACACATGAAACATGGCAATGTCATCTCTGTCTATGCAGGACTTCCCCAAGCAGCAGTCATAGCCTATGACTATGACTATGGTCCATCAAAGGCAAAATGAAGTGAAACCAGATGCTGAAAGTCTCTCTTGGCTTGGAAAACATTTAGAAGGGTGTAACTCTGCTTTGGAGTCTACTGTTAACTGCACAGCACAAGCAAAGTGTTTCTTTTATCCTTATTCCTATTTTTGCCTTCATTTACTGCTTGCCTGCGGAAAGCCTGCCAAGTGCATGAGCCTAAGAACAGCGCTCCTTTAATTAAATAGCTTTTGTTCAGAATTAATAAGCTAATTAAATTCAGATTTAGAATTTCAGTCTTTGAAATATAATTACTTTTTTTGCACTGAACTCCAAACAGAATTTCTCACATAATATGAGAGAAGCAAAATTTGATTTAAAATAATAAACAAACCTCTCATCACAAAATACTAAGGTTGGATTCATCATTGTAGAATAGCTGCCTTCAGAAAACAAATCCATATGATCTTATCACCATGTATGAAGCCATGTGAGTAAAGCAGCTTCCCATGAAATTGTGGTAATTTCCCCCCTAGTCCTAAACAACCACTCCTTAATCCCTTATTTCTTGTGAATGCATAATTCAGTTTTGAGACTTAAACTGTGCACCCTGTTCCTAAGAATGTGCATTTGTTTGTCGAATAACAAATAAACTAAACTGCTATACCAGAAATGAAAAGGAAAAATAAACATCCTTTCATTTTAAAAAACAAAAACAAAAACCACTCCAAGATGGCAGCCGGCAGGGAGTCTCGGTGCAAGAGCTCCTGCATTTAGACTGATTTCAGCAAATACCAGCCAACCCTAACCAGCCAAAAAACCACCTGGAGCACACCACATACCATCAACTATGCCAGTGGGGAGAGTGGATTGTAGACCATACTGTGCCTTGAGACATCAGTGCTGGTTTTCCTCTAATGAATGCCTACCTTCCTTCCTTCGGAGCAGCCTCACTCCAACGACGCTGTGCAGAGCAGCCGCAGCGCAGCGTGAGAGCTTTCCCAACACCTTCTCTGGCACTGCAGGGGCGAGCTGCGGGGCGTCCTGGGCCCTGCTTGTCTTGGTCAGCTGTGCGGCCGCCATTTTCAACGGGGCCCAACTACAACTATGGACGCAGCTGTGGCGACAGTTTCGAGTGCTGTTTGTTGGAATGCGCCAGTCAGCAGGGCTGGAGCCGGGGAATCGAGAGAGGGTTTTTGCCTCCTCCTGAGGCCCCCGGACCAGGCCTGAGCTGGGGAAGTGGCAGCCGAGACTATGACCCCCACAGCATCCAGTTTTCTCTGGCCGGCTTAGAAGGCCTGCAACAGCAGAAACAACGAGGGCTCGGACGACAGACAGCCCACGGGTCCCTGAACAGTGGGCTGAGAGAGCTACGGAGAGGTGGGCAGAGGCTGGCAATGCTGATAGAGAGCGGGCTCAAGGGACAAAGGTGGAAACCAGTAGACCAAACTATCGGACTCGAGGACGATCATTGGACTGGACTCAGAGGTTGGACTGCCACTTGTTGGCTAGCAGCTTGCAACAGAGGCAATGGATACAGGCGATGAATTAAGGATAAGTTAAATTAATTAATGGGGCTAGGGTAGGGATGAATAATTGATTGTGTTATTGATTGTGTTGTCCTATTGGTATTGATTGTTATTTCCCAATTAATTATAGATTAGTTTGACAAATTATTTATTGGATGCCCTATAGAGATGTTTGTTAATTAATTAGTTTGCTATTTCAATTTACAAATTAATAGGAGGTGATCTGGTGCCTAGTGTAAAATTGCCATAGATCAGTTTAGCCATTAGCTATAGTGATACTGGCAAGGTGAGGGGGTGGGTGAGGGGGGGAGGGAACAAACGAGGAAATAATAATAATAAATATTTTTTTTTACAAAGTAAATAAGTAGGCTTCAAAGGCTACTGGATTTATTAGGAGGGTGTTCATATTGTAGGCTGTGTCAAATTTGTATTTAATTTAGGAATTAGTGACTGTTAACGTTGTTCTGTTGCACATGCTGGTACCCAACCACTAACAGCTACAAATTGGTCTGTGGTTCTACAAAGACCATCAAAATGATGACAACGGGTCAGGGTATTCCAGTGCTCTTGGGGCGGGGAAAGTACAGCGGTGGGGCACGGCAGAAAACAAAGGGAAGGGGACAGAGAAAGATAGAAGCTCGGCCACCTTCCAGCCTGCACCTCATCCCAAAGGTGGCGGTCAGTGGGGCTAGGAGGAATAACCCCTCTCCGACACTGGTGTTGTGCAATGTCAGGTCCATAAACAACAAGATCGCAATTCTGTGAGACTTTCTTCTGGAGCGAAATGTGGACCTGGCTTGCATGACGGAGACCTGGGTCCAAGAGGGGGAGACCATAACGCTCTCCCAATTGGCTCCACCTGGGTTCTCCGCCCTCCACCAGTCATGGACTAAGGGGCGGGGGGGGAGGAGTGGCTCTTTTCATACGGGAGGCTTACTCCTTCAGGTCGCTCCCGCCATTGAGGCTCACAGGCATAGAGTGTGCTGGCTTTGTGTGGGATGTGGAGGAGAGTGTGGAGCTAGTGTACCTAACGCCTAACGCACTGGCTAATAGCTTGCCATCCCTGGTGGAGGCTGTTTCAGGCTGGGCACTGGAACAGCCTAGACTGATAGTCCTGGGTGATTTCAATGTCCATGCTGATGACGCAACCTCTATGCAGGCAGCGAAACTAGTGTCATCCATGGCGGCACTGGGACTCTCCCAGTATATAACAGCTCCCACCCACAGAGCCAGTCACACGCTTGATTTGATCTTCGCGGCAGGGGTTACAGTGGACCGGACTACTGCTATGGCAGTTCCATGGTTGGACCACCATGCCCTGAAGGCCTGTGTGAATGTGGCACCCC
>NW_015175372.1:717198-738168 GCF_001447785.1 Gekko japonicus
ACTATTCGGTCATTAACAGAGCTGCCACAGGGCAGGCCAAATGCTAGGGAATTGGACATTGGCCGTGAGGCTTTTGCGAGCTATTTTGCAGATAAAGTCTTGATGCTCCGCCGTGATCTCCCCGCCACAGTTGAGAAAGTGAGCAAACTCGAGGCCCCATGCGCATCTTCTAGTTCCATTCTGGATTATTTCAATCCACTCAGCCTTGAGGAAGTCGACAGTTTGCACTCAACGGTACGTCCAACCACGTGCAGCCTTGATCCGTGCCCTTCATGGCTTATAAAAGCTGGCCGTGAGGGACTTCGAGGTACCCTTAGGGATATTATTAACAAGTCCTTCACTGAGGGGCTGTTCCCAGGGGAACTCAAGGAAGCGATGGTCTGCCCTCTCCTGAAAAAACCATCCTTGGACCTGGCTGAATTTGCCAACTATCGGCCGGTTTTCAATTTGCCCTATTTGGGCAAATTACTGGAGAGAGCGGTAGCGATTCAGCTGCAGAGCTTTATGGATGACACTTCCATGTTAGACCTGTTCCAGTCCGGCTTCCGGCCAGGCCATGGGACGGAGACGGCACTGGTCACCCTCACAGATGACCTCTGGAGGCATCTGGATCGAGGCAGTACAGCGGCACTGGTGTTGTTGGACCTGTCGGTGGCATTCGACACAGTTGACCACCAGTTGCTGATCCACCGCCTCGCCGACACTGAGATTCAGGGGCTTGACTTACAATGGCTCATCTCCTTTCTCCAAAGTTGGGGAGTAGATGTCCCAGAGGTACCCGCTGGTCTGCGGGGTCCCTCAAGGGGTGGTGTTATCCCCGATGTTATTTAACATCTATATGTGCCCCCTTGCTCAGATAGCCCGGAGGCACAGGCTTAGGCATCATCAATACGCCAATGACACCCAGCTATATCTGTTGCTGGGTGGTTAGTGCTACTCTACCCCAGGTGACCTGGAGCGGGTGCTTCAGGACGTGGCGGGCTGGCTTAGGCTGAGCCGATTGAAATTGAATCCAATGAAGACGGAGGTCTTGTGCCTGATTCGGAGCGGTTCGAAGGTAGGGATCCCACTACCGACCTTCGGTGGGGCGCCATGGTGCCAGCGCCGAGGGTCAGGAGTCTGGGAGTGCTCCTGGATGCCGCCTTAACAATGGAGGCCCAGGTAGCAGCCACTGCCAACCATCTTTGCCTTTTACCATCTACGGCTGATTAGGCAGTTGGTTCCCTTCCTCAAACACAATGACCTGGCAACAGTGATCCACACTATGGTTACGTCGAGATTGGACTACTGCAACGCTCTCTACATGGGGCTGCCCTTGTCCCAAACCCGGAAGTTGCAGCTGACTGTCCCTGCCCCAAGGATGCCAGACTGGCTTTAACCAGATCCAGGGCCTTCTCAGTGGCGGCTCCACACTGGTGGAATGAGCTCCTGGAGGATATCAGGGCCCTGCGGGACCTCTTAAAGTTCTGCAGGGCCTGTAAAATGGAGCTCTTCCACCAGGCCTTCAATTAGGAGCCGCCACTGAACGAGCTACTGAACATCTAATACTGGCACTTTCTTTGGGATAGTCATATGAGGCCAACTACAATGATTGCCACCTGCACTTTATTGTTTGTATGTAATTTGCACTTTATATTTTATTGTTGAATTTTATCTGCTTTTATTGTAAATTATTATTGTACGCCGCCTTGAGCCTGCTCGTCAGACAAGGTGGGATAGAAATCAAAATAAATAAATAATAAATAAATAATAATATGAGGGGTAATTCATTATTTAGTTGTGTTTGTGTAGAATTTTCAGGAAGGTGTCCTGCTTCAAGCTCATACATGAGCTATCAAAAGCATATAGTCGTGGTGACATGTCCATTCATCCAACATTCCAGTAATTTGTTGGGACTGTTAGACAAATAGTTCTGTCTTCAAAAAATATGCCATCCATATTGGCAAAGGAAATTACAAATGTAGTATATAAGATTTTTTTTCAAGAAGTTGCTTCACATTACTTCACAGAAACTCTGTGTCAGATGAAATACAGTGGCATTCATTTAACTTGAATAATGTTATTGCAATAACGGGCATATAACCATCAAACTGGCTAAAAGAATATCCTCCCAAACCAACCTCTATGGTTCAACAAGCACAGAGGCTGTTTTCATAGTGGTACATCAAACTCCTATTTATTTCTATGGGGAAACATACAGAAGTCTAATTATAATTTGTAAAGTTTCATTCACAAAAACATCCAACTTTCCCAGGACCATTATATAATTTCCCACCAGCATTTCCACACTTTCTTCTTTTCCCTCCTTGATCCAATATGCAAAACTCTCATTCCATCAATTCTACCTTATCTTTCTATCCATTGTCTTTTCTACCAGTACAGCTGCATCTTATTTTCATGATCCTATCTTATTTTCCTTCATTTCATATCATGCTTTCACTTGAGTTCACATCAGTAACTCCACAAAGATATTTTTACTACCCACAGATTTTAATAAAAATTATTTTTTCTGATGTTTCACATGCCAGGTTGATAAAAAGACTAGAGGCCAGCAAACCTCAAACAGGATATTAATAGCAGGTGAGTACACCTTGACCCATTCATTCCAAATCTGTGACCTCAAAATCTTTCTTTGCGTTCATATGAGAAAGAATGAACGTGCAAAAAGGTAGAATAGGAGGAGAAGGGGGAATTAGTTGAGACAGAGATACTGTACTGTAATCTTGGAGATGATACATGAGGAAGAAAGCTTTGGAGAACCAATGTAGAGAATTATGAAGGGAACCACACCTCTGTCAATTATTCCGTCTATGGTTTCACAATATTCACAGACATCTATTTACTGTGATTTCCACTCACAAAAGACATGGAATCTATCCTGGCTAGGTTAAAAGCAATCTTGTAGAATAATACACAATAACATTTCTAGACAGTGAGGTGGCCACATTCTTTCTGTACTGCTACTATTAATACAATGTATTATGACAATGAGGCATGATGTTTAAAACTGTAGTACTTACAATACCTTTTTAATAGTAGTCCCTTTTTGATTCTGTATGAATCAGCCACAACTCTTAAATAAAAAAGAGCAATGAAACTGTGTGTCATTCTTATTGAAAAAGCTAGATGCTTTGTTTCTGGACAGCCAGCTTGAACTGAAAGTCTGCTACCTCCACACAATTGCCTTTCCTTCCCTCACTCAACTTCAATTATAGCATCAACTGATTTTTGAACAGACTGAAAGAAACAGTTGCTTCCCTCTAGGCTTCCAAATACCATTTTGGTTTCTTTTTTTCCCTTCTGAAAAGGTTATACCAATTAGTGGTGTAAACATCACATTAAAGTAATGCACTGGAAATCTTTACTAAACCTTACATGCACAAGCATGGATGCCTTCTGTTCCATTCTTTATATGATCATATAGTTTTATCGCTAACTCAATAGTTACAGAAGAGCTCAGTTGATTTTAAAGTTCCCTTTCTGAACATCTGGCCAAGTTCTGTCCTGGTCTAGACTCTTGATTCACTTAAGCAGCAGCAATACTGAGCTTTATGGTAAGGATTATGAAATTCCGGGATCCATTGCTACCTATAGACAAAGGAATCCAGCTCACACTTGGACTTTAACAAATCATAAAGTGTGAGAATACACCACTATAGAAACGTATGTCTTTATGTGGAATATTATATAGAGATGCCAACCTCCAGGTGGGATCTGGAGATCCCTCAGAATTACAGCTCATCTTCTGACTACAGAGACCAGTTCCCCTGGAGAAAATGGATGCTTTGGAGGGTGAACTCTATGACACTGTACCCCACTGAGGTCCCTCTCCTCTTCAGGCTCCATCCCCAAATCTCCAGGAGTTTCCCAGCCTGGATCTGGCAACCCTACAACCCCATCCCCTGGACCTGGCAACCTTAACATCAATGGAGTATAGTCTCAATTTATTTAAAACAATAGATACAAAGGGGGTGATATTGTTTAAATAATCCAAGACATCTAAGTCAAAACCAGGATTTTGAATCATATGCCAGGAAGGTGCCAGGAAGGTCATGCGTGCGCGATAACGCGTGGGGGAAGCGAGGGGATTTACCCTGGAGGAAATTGACCCGCAGTTGCGTGATCACACAGTTCTTTGAAGCTGCGGACGTAGCCCTCCACTGTGTGATCAGACGCAATCGCGGGTGAGTTGGGTTTTGTTGTTGTTGCTGGTTTTTTATTTGCTTAAATGGAGGATCAATGAATCACACTGAGAACTTCCTATGGCAGTATGCAATGATGTGCATACTGAGAAGGGAAAAAACCAACGGCATGGAGTCGGGATGGTCTGATCAGACCATCCCGATGCCATGAGAGCGTGCTGCATCGATCATACAGGGGAAAGTCCATCTGTGACCCATAGCAACCCATTTGCTACTAGACTTTCCCCAGTGTCTTTTTACTCTGCTTCTTCGGCAGGTTGTCGACGGGTGCGGGACACTTGCCAGATATTCCCGCGTGATCACTGGTGTCATACTGGTGGCTCTGAGCAAGTCATTATGGCCCTTTTCACATTACCGTTCTATCATGAATGATATCCATCATTGGCCTGTTCCAAGTAAAGTAGGGTTGCCAAGTGGAACTTACCTTGGCGGCGGGGGATTCCCGGGTGGATCCTGGAGCGCATGCGCGTGCGCCGCACATACATCACCAGGAAGTGACTTTATGACGCCGGGCACGCTGGGGGCGGGGCCACGACCATACAAGGGAAAACCATAGAGTTTCCCCTTGTATGGCTGTGGCCCCGCCCCCAGCGTGCCCACGTCACTTCCGGGTGACGCGCACATCGGGGAGGAGTTCCCCCCGGGGCCCAATCCGCTGGTGGCGGGGAACAAGCCTCTGGGGTGGGGAAACTTGGGATCCCTAAAGTAAACTGATACATGGATGGGGCTTTCACACAGCAAATTTCCTTCTGTTAAGGAGCCATCCCTGAAATGATCTGGCCATTTCAAACAGTGCCACTTTCTTTCCCCTCCCCTTTTCACCCTGATCACACACGATCTTCCTTGGCCATTTTTTTGAAGCTTCTAATGTGAGTGCTGAAACGCTAAACGAATATAGCAAGTCAGTGTAATCGTGGCACCATAGAAATGTCTTGAGTCTCAGGCTCGTTTGCAATTCTCCCTCCCCAAGCCTCCACTCCTGGCTATGTAAACACATCTCTCTCTCCTCCTGTACTCATGTTTTCAAATGGCAACAAAAGCAAAAGCCCTTTGCATGTCAGCTGAATCATCAAGAAGCAAAGGCTCCCTGCATGAGTTTTGAAAAGAGGAGACCCTATCTATCTATCTATCTATCTATCTATCTATCTATCTATCTCCATGCACACTTTCTGATCGGCAAGCCAGCTCTCTGCAGTTACTAGGAAATCGTGCAAAGCAGTCTGCCCTCCCTCCTCCTGATTGCAGCTCAGCGATGCAAAAATTTTATTTATTCTGCCCTTTTCATGTTGCCAAGAGGTGTTCTTTCAGATAGTCTAGAAGCTGTATGTAGCTGAGTTGCAATTGAGGCCATGGGGAAGGAAGATTACAAACAAGATAGAGTCAAGGCATCTCTATGGTGCCACTATTACACTGACTTCCTATATTTGTTTAGCATTTCAGCACTTACATTAGAACCTTTTTAAAAAACGACAGAGGAAGATCACACGCGAGTGGGGTGGAAACGAGAGGGGAAAGAAAGCGACATTGCAGGAAGTGCTATGGGGCATTTTACACAGCTCCCCATAGTGATTCAGAAGTGGAAGGAAGGTTTGAAAATGAAAGAAAGGCAATTTTTGTAAGCAATGGCTTAGGCACACTTCCTGAACAGGGCACAACTGGGATTGTATGAACAGGTAAATTAATTCTGTTAGCAGCCAGTTACTGAAACGGGTCTGTCTGAAAGGACAGAAAAAATCCATTAGCAAGCAGTTCCTGAAATGGAATAGATAGGCTGTCTGAAAAGGGCATATAACTCAGCTACAGTTTGCTACCTCTGAAATGTGAACAACAATTACCTGTCTCAGAGTTACTGTAATAATGAACATAATAAAGATTGATTCAGGTGGGTAGCCATGTTGATCTGAAGCAGCAGAACAAAGTTTGAGTCCAGTGGCACCTTCAAGACCAACAAAGTTTATTCAACTTATTGTGCACCTTTCATGTGCACAAACACTTCTTCAGATACAATGAAATGGAAATTACCAGTCCATATATATAGGTAGAGGGTGAGCAGTAAATTAGCATACCACATAATGAAGATGTTTAACAGATTCAATGACCAAATAGGAATAACAAGCTTAGGCTGTGATCATACAGATATAAAGGGCGTGATCAGACAACAACATCTGGGAAGCGCCCCACAGCCGTTGGCAACCCGTTCTGCTCTGCTGCAGAAGCAGAGTTAAAAGACACCAGGGGAAATCTGGTAGTAAACGGGTTGCGACTGGCCACAGACAGACTTTACTGTGTCTGATGGTTCCAGCGTGCTCTCATGGCATCGGGATGGTCTGATCAGGCCATCCCAACTCTGTGCCATTATTTCCCCCCCTTTGCAGTATGCGCATCATCGCAAACTCCATAGGGAGCCCTCGGTGCAGAGGTGTGATTCATCGATCCCTCAGTTAAACGCATGGGGAAAAGACTGCACACACAAAAAAAGACTCACCCGTAGTTGTGTCTGATCACACACTAACTGTGCCCGCAGCTTCAAAGAGAGGTGTGATCGTGCAACTGCAGGCCAAATTCCTCTGGAGGAAATAGCCTTGCTTCCCCCCCCCCATTTTTTCTGTGACCACAGCCTTAGTTTGTATGGTTGCCATTTGTCTGGGTGGAAAACATAATGAAGGAAATAAATATGTAAAAATTTGAGATTGATGAGCAGATATATCCTTAATCATGGAATACTGAGAATAATTAACTAAGACCCTGCCACTATGCCCCATCCGTCTCCTCTCAAGCATGGAGGTGGCCTTATAGCATCTTATTATTTGAAGTGTGACTGGCTAACAACGACAAGAAAAGACTGGCTGACTGACTTTGAAGTGGGGCGATTGTCTGTGTAGAGTTATCTCCCCTGTTCCCAGACCAGAGAAATACATTCGAAGCTACCATTCCAAATTACATTACATTCTGCTATTCATTACATTACATTACAATCTACTATTCTAATTTATTATTTCAAATAAGAAATAAAATAAAGAGGATGTATGGCCTGAGATGTATTCTGTCACATACACCCAGACAACACAATCACGGACCTAACAACATCAACTACACCATCTCAGGCTTATTCACATGCTCATTTTCTAACACTGTCTATGCCATTAAACACCAACAATGCCCTTTGGTTCTCTACATGGTGCAAACTGATCAAAACCTACACCAAAGCATAAATGGACACAAATCTGACATCAAGAATCACAAGACTGAGAAACCTGTAGGAGAACACTTCAGCTTTCCAGGACATTCAATGGGTGAACTCAAAGTAGCTGTTTGATTGCCCTTTGGTTCTCTACATGGTGCAAACTGATCAAAACCTACACCAAAGCATAAATGGACACAAATCTGACATCAAGAATCACAAGACTGAGAAACCTGTAGGAGAACACTTCAGCTTTCCAGGACATTCAATGGGTGAACTCAAAGTAGCTGTTTGATTGCTGTGGACTGGAAGGTAGCTAATGTCACTCCCATCTTTAAAAAGGGTTCCAGAGGAGATCTGGGAAATTACAGGCCAGTCAGTTTGACATCCATACTGGGTAAGCTGGTGGAAACTGTCATTAAGGAAAGAATCAGTAGGCACAATGATGAACAAAAACTATTGAGGCAGACTCAGCATGGGTTCTGTAAGGGAAGATCTTGTCTCACTAAGTTGTCTTTACTAAAGGTTTCTGCAGTCATACAAAATCGGAATCATACAATTTCATACAAGCTCCTTAGTTACAATAGTACATCAGAACAATTACAGCATAGAAAATAACAAAAGCATCAAAATGGGGAAGACACAATGGGGCACGGCTATACTCATCTGAGGTCCAGCTGAGGAAGAACTCTCCTCCTTGGAACGCTGGGCAGCCGAAAGCAGGCAGCTTGTGAACTCCAAGGCACACAGGTAGGACCAGCCAAACCACGTGTGAGCTCTCTGGGTCGCGACTCCCGGAGAACTTAAGTAGTAGAGTCACTTGTAGCACCTTAGTGCACTGCTATGGGAAGGGTGGGTTAACCAGAGAGACAAAGGAGAGTTTCTCCTTAAATAAACTCTTTTTTGGGGCATGTGCTATCCAGCCATAAACTATCAAACCCGTCCTCTAAACTATCACTACTGGATGAAGAGGGGGTGACGAGGGGATGACGAAGGGGATGACGCTCTCCTAAGGGGTGGTGGCAATATGCAGATCCTACTCCTACATCAAAGGTGCCTTTTGGCAAGGTGTGAATCTTCCGTTCCCATGGACACCTCTTGATTTGCAGATCTGGTTCCTGCTCCAAAGCCATAAACGCTATTGTCTTTAGATCTCCAAACCAGATTAAGGGAGTAGGGTCACTTGCTCTTTCCATTCCAAGAATGCCGGGGTTCGCTGGGGATTTTCCACAGCTCTCCAAGTGGGTGCAATGGCGCGGTGTCTTCTCCATCCCAAAGAGTCATGGGATACATTCCAGGGACGCACATGGTCCGTATGTGCAACGGCAGGCCCAGGCCAGCCTATTTCTAGGCAAGCATGAGATGCAGAACAAAGCAACACACAACATACAGCAATCCCTGAATACACAATGCATAGGTATTCATGCTAGAGACACACATAAGCAGCATCACCACTATACAGAAATACAAACATAAGCTCATATCGTTACAGTCCCCCCTTTCGCGGCGGCAGAACTAAAAGTTCGGCCTGCCACGACAACAAAACATTGAGTCCACGTGGCGGGTGCCACTCCAAGGCGCTGGCATGGAAGTGAAACGTCATCATGCCAGGCAGGTGCAAAAGAATGTCCAAGTCCATGCGTTGGTGACCCCTATGTGATCTGGTTTGGTGTGGTCATGAACAGAGTCCGGGTCCATGACAGGCAACGTCAGCAGAAAGAGCAGGCAGGCAGGCGGACACGTCTTCGGTGTCGGGGTGTCGCCATCCAGACAGAGGCATCCGTGCTTCCTGTCTAAATCTAGCTAACGTTGGAGGACGGGTTTCTTTCCTTTGAAAAGGGAAAAATACCAAGACCTGTCCTATACTTACCAAAAATGCCAAATCAAAATAGGGGGGGGGCAGCAATGACGTCAGACAAGTAAGAGCCGTGGGTGTTCACTTCAGATGTGCATGTGATGCCCTAGTGACAGCTCAATGCATGTCAAACCTGCTTGCATGGAAACAAAACAACAAAACAGTTAATTCACAGCTAAACCACAAGGCATGGTGTGCAAACAGTCCCAGTTTCCCAGGAATAAAGCAGCCTTCACCGATCCCTGAGTAAAACAACCCCATCGTCTCCCTGCCACAAGGTAATGATAGGAACTCTCAGGCTGAGGCAAGGGATGCACTGTGTTCTTGGTGCTTGTAAGGAGGCAACATTGGGAGGGCTTCTAGTGTCCTGGCCCCACTGCTGGACCTCCTGATGGCACCTGGTATTTTTGGCCACTGTGTGACACAGTGTTGGACTAGATGGGCCATTGGCCTGATCCAACATTGGCTTCCCTTATGTTCTCTTATGTTCTTATTACAAAGGAACTTCAGGAATAGACTAGAATGGGGAAATTGCTGAGCTGCAAGTTATTACAACTCTTAGAACAATGGCACCCCCAGGACTTAACAGGGATATTGGTTTCTTATCACTACATATGCTAATCTCATTCAGCCCTTACATCCGTATTCTCACCAATCCCTCAGATGGGCCATATGTCCTCTTTATTTTATTTCTTATTTGGAATAATAGATTAGAACAGTAGATTATAATATAACATAATGTACTTTGGAATAATAGCTTGGAATGTATGTATGGACTGGTAATTTCCACCATTGTATCTGAAGAAGTGTGCATGCACACGAAAGGTTATACCTTGAACAAAATTTATTGGTCTTGAAGGTGCCACTGGACTCAAATAATAATAAAGATTGTTAATTATAAGTGCTATACAGATGATTAGAGAATGTGGCCTTCAGGCAAATGCCTCTCTTTTTTTGCATGACACATTAAGACTGGATCTTATTTATTATTTATTTATTTATTTATTTAGATTTCTTGACCGCCCTTCCCCTCTTATGTGGAGTTCAGGGCGATTTACAACAAAATAGTTCAATCTATATACTAATAGCGAAGGCACCCCCTGAGTGCGGATATTTAAATCTGCACATCGGGGGCACCTGGGGGGCAGGGAGATTTCCCTATACTCTTGGGGCAGTCCCCAGGTTTGCACAAAAATCTAAAAAGTTGAAAAAAGGGGGCGATATTTAAATCCCCCCAAAAGTAAAAGAGCCTTCCCTGCGCACGCACAGGGAATGCTCTAGGAACTGCGGTGGGCTGGCAGTTGGAAGCTGCTCAGGCCTCGCCGCAGGAGCAGGGGGAGGGAGGAGGAGATCAGCAGCAGCGGCAACGGAGGAGACCACCGGAGCTGGTGGGAAGGGGAAGAAGAAGATCGGCGAGGCCCGGCACCTGGCAGCCACTCGGGCCTCTCCCCCTGAGCCGGTGGTGGTGGTGGAGGTGGGGTGGTAAAGGAGACCGGGGACAGGGGGGGAATCGGTGGGGGGGGAAGCTTCCCTGCTGCTTCTTCCTCCTCCTCCTGCTCTGCCTGGAGTTCCCCCCCCCCCCGTGAGTATCGCGGGTCCCCTTTCTTGTACATTTTAAAAACCCATTAAAACCACAAACATACAATATTAAACAGTCAGCATCAATGCTCCCTCTAAGCTGTGGAGTCTTGTGAGCAAAAACTCCACTCCATGAGCCACTGGAATGGAAGCTGCGAGCGAGCGACCCGGCCACTGCACAAATACAACAGCAGACAGGAATGATAGGAATCAGTGGAACAGTAATTAATTTGGTATTCCAGCTCAGAAACCTTGAACAACTGAATTATCAGGGGCTTTCCTTAAACCGTTCATGATACAGTATTACAAAAATGACAGCTAAATTCCTTGCTGATAAAACTTCAGTTTGAATGTCTTTGCTGAATTCTAAATGTCACTGTAGATCTTTGACCATTTAGGAAGTGGCTGTAGTATTTTTCAGCTCTTTGTTGTAAAACAACAGTAATTCCAATGGAAAAGCAAAATGATCAAATAGATATGACAATTTAAACAATTGTCATATCTATTTGATCATTTTGCTTTTCCATTGGAATTACTGTTTGTTTAAACAGCGAAATGCTGCCTGTCACTATCACCGCAAATAATCTAGAATGCTAAAATGGATTTTATATTGCATCAAGTGGCTTAACAAAAGGTCTTCCAATAACCTTTGTGGTAAACAGTTTTACATTATTAAGTGTTGGCTAGAAAAACAGAAACTGATACTGAAGTGACCTGGCCTTAATCGTGCACATTGGAGCAGCCAGGAATGCTTTAAGGAAACCAAAATAACAATAAAAGTAAATTAAATATATAGCTTTAGGCCACAGATGGCTACAGTTCTTGCAATCTGGTTTTCCAATATAATTCTGGCAGGTAGCAACCATGCATGGCACAATGAATGATGCTGTGTCGAAGCATGTATACTATGAACGAGTCATACTTAGTTAAAGAATGTTTCTATTGTTCAAATGGTATAATTTTTCTAGTTCAGCAGAAAAAAATCCAAACAAAAATCTTGATCTTGGTTGTGTGTGGGGAGTAGAGAGGTATTATAAATTCATTGCACAATGTTCACACAAAGGTTAATAAAAATAAACTAAATTGCCCTGGCAGGTTAGATCTTAGCAATATTATAAAGGTTCCCTTGCTCGAAAGCCAGTCGAATCCGACTCTAGGGTTGCGGTGCTCATCTCCGTTTCAAAGCCGAAGAGCCAGCGCTGTCCGAAGACGTTTCCGTGGTCATGTGGCCGGCATGACTAAACACCAAGGCGCATGGAACGCTGTTACCTTCCCACCGAAGTGGTACCTATTTATCTACTTGCAATTTCTTGCTTTCGAACTGCTAGGTTGGCAGGAACTGGAACTAGAGACGGGAGCTCACCCCGTCTTGCGGCACCCGGGTCTTGAACTGCTGAACTACTGACCTTCCACAGCCTGCAGTTCAGCGTCTTAACCACTTGAGCCACCGCAACTCCCTAACTCCCTATTATAGAGAAATATTAAATACATAATCAGACAACAATGGCTCCATTTCTGTGCCTATATATCAGTTTTGCGACTAAACTTTGGCAATGTGATCCTGTCCATGATAAACATACAACTTTTGCTGATTTTAATAGTAACCTTAAGCACTGTAAAGAATAAAAAGTAATTTGGATTTTCCCCCTGTTGCTTTTGTTGTTGTTGCATATTTCCTTACCTCTGCAGCTTTGGTATTGTTTTACTACTGTGCGAGGGGTCATTTCTAGAAACATTTTATGGTTTTCAGCACCAAGTGCGGTTTGAGATCTCAAGGGGAGCCATTCTACCTTATCTATGCTGTAAGCATTCTGGAAATCTCAGCATGTGCAGAAAATCTGCATTTTACTCACTGTAAAGTGCAAATGATGTAAGACATGGGAGTAAGTATTAAAAATGTAAACTATAGACCAGAAATCCTGCCAAAGATGGGAATGGTAGACATCAGTAGAGGGTCAGCACAAAGACATCCTATTACAAAAGCTGGTCATGTTTACATCTAGTTCTTCTAATGTCTTTAGGTAGCAATTATTTGTCTTCAAACCAGGAAGATTAACTGGATAGCTAAACATCCAGTGAGAAGTCTTTCTTTCTTTTTAAATCCCCACATCTGTGGATAATTTGGAACCTGAGCGCAAATGAGTCCTAAGGCACTATATAGATGAAAAGTAGAAAAGTGAAATGCTGTGAATGCTCACCAAGCAGAATTCTTGTCCCTAAAATGAGTTTGTTTGTGATTAGAAACTCTGGGTGAAGACCTATGTAACATTCCTAGTGTGGTAGAAGTGGTCTGAACACACATTCCATTCACTGCATTCCAAAGTGTTTGCTTTCAGGGCAGAGAATGTGTGTTAAACCACTTCTACCACACTTAGAAGGTCTGCCTGTCTTCAACCCAACTTGAATGAATGGTCATTATGTAAATAATATAGTCTTTGACACCAAAAGATGAAGAAATTGGCAACCATAGCTGATACTAGTGTCTGGAGCCTGAGGTACTTCCATGATCATTCCTGTGGCCCTGAAAAAAAAAAGATGATGTATCCCAGATACTTTAAGCCTGCTTTACCGGCTACTCTACATATTAGGGCTAGGAATTATTTGCTGTTAATAGTTGTCATATTGGTATCCTGCCTTTCCTCCAAGAAGCGTTGAAGAAAATGTTATCTTTCCACTAATCCTATGAGATAATTAGGCAATTATGAGAAACTACCTGTAAGTTTCTAGACCAGTGGGATCTGAACCTGGATTGCACCTACTTCAGTCCTGCATGCTAGCCACTCTATCCAAACACTCCACTAATTGGTTGCTGTATACAACCAAGCAGCATAATCCAAAACCTCTGGGCATATAGTCTACAAACTTCTGAAGTACATAATTATCTCTTACAGCCTGATTATACAATATATGAAATGAGAGTTGGCTTGGGGGAACTCAGCCCAACTTGCACTTCACGAGGAAACAGCTCCAGAGTGCAGTGCAGAAGGAGGAGATTTCGCATTCCCTCCCTCCCACCTCAAGCGCTTTTGCCAGAAAATAATAATTGGGGGATGTATTTGTCCCGAATAGTAAAGCCCCATGTCCTGTTATGCCTCCAACCCAAATCACATTTCACATATGTATGTAATCAGACCCTTAGAGAAAAGACAGGCAATTGTGAAATTATGGATCCCTGTTTGGTGTTATCTGTAACACAAGCAAGCAAGTTCCCTCAGACTATTTATAATAGTTGAGCTCATGTAACTAAGGAACGTAGATATTATATATTAGAATATGAAAAATAAAATAATCTACTTACTGATTCTGTTTCTTATCTCATTTACTTTCTCTCCCAGGGATTTTGCCTCTGCAAACCTATAGATACAACAGTATATTATAATTAAATCAGTGATAACAGAAACTGATTGCATACAGTGCAAATATATTACTGTGACTTATCCTTTAAGTTGAATTGAATTGAATCTGGGGTTCATGGAAACAGTATGAACTATGAGAGAGACATACTTTGACCATCACAACTTTTTTGTTAATTAAATTGAATAATATCCCTTCAGAACTTATCTTATAGTAAGTCACGTGTTATGCTCTCAAATAGCAATGAAAGAGTGAAACCTTTACCCTTTGGTCTATACACTGTTTGCATTAAACAATGACCAACTAGAGAATAAATTAACCTGTTTTTTCCTCCTTTTTGCATCATGTATCTATTTCAAATGTTGTACTTTTCCAGGATTTGAAAACAGCATTAAACACTGCACACTTGATCTCATTAGACTTGTACAAAATGAGGTTTTGCATGTTTGGCAGGCATGCTTGACAACAAAACTGACCTTTTAAAGTTCTTGGATGGAGAACCAACAAAAATATACGAATGCTTCAGGAAACAGCACCAGTGATTTGATAGGTGGTTAGTTTTCCTCTATGCTTGCACTCACCTAATTAACCTACATATTGCTCAGGAGTACTGAAAAAAAGAAAGCAAGCTATTTCCTGCCCGCGTGAATAAAAGGTCCCATGACATGACTTGCAAGATTATAGGTGTTAACCGTAGTGGTATGGTCAAACTGGTTCACTGGTAATTACGCTGCTACTGCAAAACTGCTATTCTTTACAACCTTCTTTGCTAGACAAATAGGCAGTAATATTTCCATGGACTATTACATTTTGATTCTTTCATACTGGGAGGTGACTAGGTTATAACTTTAATCCATGTGTGTGAAATACAAAAAGAGATTATCACTGCTTTTATTAGTTAGACGATATGTCAGCTGCCTCCTGGAGAACAAAGATCTTTCTAACCAATCATACCAGTCAGGACTGAAACATGGTCTACATAGGTTGCCCTTGAAAACTGTTTGGAAGCTGCAGACAGTGCCTAATAAAGTGTTTCATTTTCTGTTGAAGTGTCAGGTAGCCCTGTCATAGTTCTGGAATGTGGAGGGGTACCCTCCCTCTCGTTCTCAGCTCTATCCTGCTCAGCTACTGAGCTTATGCTTGACCTTGTAGATGTTCCAGCTGCTGTTTCCATGGCTGGGAAAGTTAACGGCTTTTCTGCTATGCCCGTTTGCTTTGCCGCGCGTGTGAGTTATATCCATTGGCTCATGCTTACAGGGGGAATGTTTGATTTCACTATAACTCAGAGGCCCTACTACTGACGGCCATTCCTGACACAAGCTGTACACATGTTCTTTAGTACTGGATCCACTAATAAACAGTTAACTTCTTATGAAGCCCTGTGTGGTGTGACCTGACTAAGGAGCCTGACAAAGTATCAGGAATCTCTTCATCTCTCGACCCGAATCTCTCATGCTGGGATGAGCAACGGCGAGGAGACCACTCTCCCAGCTCTGACCGAGGAGGGGACCCAGCTCCCGCTTGGGGAGCCAAATGCTAAGACTGAGGTCATGGAGTCTGCCCCACGGGATGTGGGGACAGACAGGGTAGTCCTTCTGCTGGAACCCTTCGGAGGGTCAACAGCCAGAGTGACTACAAGGTTGCAGGGCGTGTGCTGGGGACGATTCAGTGTGGACCCGCATGAAACCTGGACTCTTCCTTCCCCTTCGGGCCCCCGACATGAAAGTCATTATGATTGGCCTCCACAAGATGTGGACTGAGCCGGAGGGTGGAGGGGCCACCGGGGGGGGCGAAGGACCTGAGGAGTTACTTGAGCAGGGCTACAATAAAATGGAGTTACTTGAGCGGGGCTACAATAAAATGCTGCAGCTGATCAAGGATTCTTTCCGGAAGCTGCTGGGGATGGTAGCGGAGGTGGTGCAGGGGGAAGTGCAACACCGGGTGCCAGTGCAATTGGCATGCCCGGCTCAGGTGCCACTGTGTGTCCAGCCTGCTCCACCTCAGAATCCTCTCCCGGGACCTCCAGGGAACGTGGTACCAGCACAACCAGGCCAAGAAGTGCATTGCCCTACAGAGCCTCTGGATGCTACATTCGATGGGACCCCTGAGAAACTGGCGTTCTTTGTGGTTCACGCCCAGAAGTTTGTCATGAACTGGGGCCACCTGTTTCCTGATGAAGAATGCTGGTGGACTATATTGCATCCCGGCTGAGGGATGAGGCAGTTGACTGGTACATGAATCTGCACAATACTGATGGACCGGAGCTCCAGTCAGTGGATGCTATTATGTGGGCCCTCAGGGCTCAGTGTGAAGATCAAAATGCTGGTGAGCATGCTCAGGCTTTCTTACGCACTTTCAAACAGGGAAAGCAGTCAGTACGAGCGTATATGGAGGAGTTCAAGCACCAGGCGGCGAAGATCCAGGGGTGGCCCGATGGAGTGATGGCCAAGCAATACCCCCTGGGTCTACATCCTGAGATCAGGGAAACGGTTCTTTGCAGTGTTCACCCAGTGTCTCTGAATGCCTGGATGCATGAAGCAGCAGATGCTGAGAGCCACTTGCGAACCATCAAGATAGACAACATGGCCAACGCGAGTAAGACAGTCCTGACGGCTCCGAAACCCAACACCCATCAACCAAAGAAGGAGGGGTTGCGAGACCAGCAGATGAAACAAGGGCTGTGCCTGAAATGTGGTGAATCCTGCCTGGGAATGGGAACCCAGGAAGTTGCGCAAGAAGAGATGGACGGACACCCCAACGAAGAAACCAGGACCCCGACCAAAGACCCAGTGAGCACTACAAGCAAGTTTTCCAGAGGAGGATCCAGATTCATCAAGTGAAGAAGAGGATCAACTAGTGGGAAAAGGGCAGGACCTGCAGTGAGCGGTGCTGAACAGCAGGTCCCAAACCCTGAGGTGTCTAAAATGGTGAGCGGATACCCCTCCCTCTTTTTTGTGACTGTGACTGTTCTGAACCCGGAGCTGGGTACCCACGTATGGGTAAGGGCACTGATAGACTCAGGGTGCAGCCGAGACTGTGTTGCCCCTGTCACTCTCCCATCCTACCACCTACTTCCCCCCCCCCCACAGCAGCAGTTGCAGCAGCCAATCTCCAGGAATCACAATGGATGCCCAAATACAGAGATCAGTTCCTCTTAGGGTTGCCAGCTCCATGTTGGGAAATTCCTGGAGACTTGGGGGTGGACCCTTGGGAGGATGAGGTTTGAGCTTGGAAGTGACCTCAGCAGGGTATAATGCCATAAACTCCACCCTTCAAAGCAGCCATTTTCTCTGGGGAAACTGATCTCTCATCTGGAGATTAGTTGTAATTCCAGGAGATCTCCAGCCCTCACCTGGCAATATTAGTTCCTCTGGAGGAAATTACTGCTTTGGAGGGTGGAGTGAGTCTATGGCATTATATCTGTCTGAATGCCCTCCCCACCTCAATCCCCACCATTTCCAATCTCCACCCCACAAATATCCAGGAATTCCTCAACCTGGAATTGGCATCCCTATATCCTTCCCACCCAACTGCCAACCTGCCTTTATCTGCCCCTCTGTCTTCAGCTTTCCATCTCCTTTCCCCCTGCAGCTTCTGAGGGAAACTATAGTCTTTCTCCACAGTGGGGACTAAAGCAGTTTACATTATTCTGTCCTCCTTTTATCCACACAACAACCCTATGAGGTAGGTTAGGCTGAAAGTATGTGACTGGTCCAAAATCACCCAGTTAGCTTCCACAGCAAGAGGGGGATCTAAACCTGGGTCTCGCAAACCCAACTCTGAAGCTCTGACCATTATACTACATTGACCTTCATAGGGTGGCTGCTGTTGAACAGTAGCAAGCAGCCAGGCCTAGTTGAATCATGCAAGTCAGGTTGTATCAAGTCCCCCAGAATTACAACCAAACTCCAGACAACAGAGATTTGTCCCTCTGGAGAAAATGGGTGGACTTTGTGGCATTATATCCAGCAGAGGCCTCTCCCCTCTCCAAACTCTGCACTCCTCAGACTTCACTACAGAATCTCCAGGAATTTCCCAACCTGAAGCGGGCAATCCTAGTCCCAGGCCTGGCTCCAACCCCCCTGCTATTTAGTCATTCATACTACAGGAGGAATCCTCCCCAATCCATGCTCCAGTTCCCCTTTTTGCTTCTTCTCCTTTCTGGCTGTCTCTCTCTCTCTCTGGCTGTTAGCCAGTCTATCTCTCACTGTCGATGCGGCAGGGCCTGAAGTAGATCCCTGCAGCAGCCATTTCAAAAAGTACTGGGGGAGAATTCAACCCTCCCCGAGTTTTTAAAAACTTTTTGGATTTTTCTGCAGCCCCAGGGAGTCCCGAGTCTGTAGAAAAACCTGTTGGGGGAGAGTGCACCCCCTATCTGTGGAAATATGTATCCTCACGCAGAGGGGACTGTTGAGAATTAGATATAGAGATGATGGTAAAATATGCCACTGCTGAAATTTTGACCAGCAACTGAACAAGGTCAGCTATGCTTTCTCTTTCACATTACATAAAAGAAACTATTCAAAACACAGTGGTCTGAGCCAAGGAAGAAATCCCCTCTGCAACCTTAGTTGGGAGGAGTGGATCCAGCTGTTTCACAGCTTAACAGAAGGAAGCCAATAGAGAGATCCATTGCTGGGAGAAACTAGTAGATTTATGGTAGAAATAGAATGAGAGATAGTCAATGGTGAGCTTGCTGTGGAACTGCACTCATTGTACCTGTGACATCCATATAGTCAGGAGTGGGCACACAGGGAGTATTTTTTTCTGCTGGAAGACCAAGCTGAATTTGCAGAGCACTGACTAGCCAGCCCTTGTGGAAACTTTCAAACAACTTCTTCCCTTCCCAGCAGTGTTCCCTCTAAGCTGAGTTAGTGTGAGCTAGCTCACAGTTTTTTTAGCCTCTGGCGCACACATTTTTGTCTCAGTTCAGGAAGGATGGCTCCAGAGCAAACTAATTTATGCAGCAGCCAAATTGCTCGCTTACAACTTTAATGCCAGTAGCTCACAAAGTAGATTTTTTGCTCACACGACCCCACAGCATAGAGGGAGCATTGCTTCCCAGCTTCTTCCCTTCCCATAACAGACATGTACAAAGGACTGACTGACTGGCTCTACTGTAAGTGTACCTACCAACACCACTTCTCAGGTGATGTCAAAAAAAATATATCTCCAAATAAACTTTTAATCAGATAATACAGCGGTGTCAAACTTATGGTCCAAGGACCAGAAGCAGCCTGCCCAGGGCTTTAATCCAGCCCATGGCTCTCTTCTCTCCCCCCCCCCACTTCCTCCCCTTCCTGTCCTCAAACTTCTGAGCTGCTGCTGAGTGCAGGGGACGGGGCTGCCGAGCTTCCCAGTTCCCAGCCATGTGGGTCTGCTAGAGCAGTTTATTACTTTAAGTCTGCTATGTGAAGGGGTGGGAGCTTGGTCGTCAACATTGTTGAGCTTCGGAGTGGTTTTCTGTTGTGTTGATTGAGCTTGAGGCTGTAGCAACTTGAGTCTGCTAGAGTTGTTTATTTCTTTGAGATGGCTGTGTGAGGGAGAGGGAGTTTGGTTGCAAACATTGGCCCAATCTGCATCTAGCATTTGCTCCACTGTTTTACCAAACCCACGCTGGAACAGAAATTCCCCTCTGCACTGCATGCCACTTTCACTTTGATTGATTGTCGGATTTTATGGCAGTGTCCAGAGCGCATACCACTTTCACTTCATTTGATCTCTCGGTTTTATGGAACTGTCTGCATAGATTTATGGCCATTTTAACGGCTGTTCAGGGGTGACTCTGCAGTCGGTATGGTGTTGGCCTGGGGTATTTGAATGTGGGTTTGAGCCACATCTTTTTCTGTTCCAGCGTGGGCCATTGTTGTGCATCTTGATGGAGGCTTCTCTCTTCTGTTTATTGAGCCTGACACAGCAGCTAGGGTTTGCTAGAATTTCGGGTTAGCAATAATCCCTGTCTCCATTTTTCTTGGAAGTAGTATTTGTTTAGTTAGCATTAGGTTTTTGCCTGGGCTATCCAGGTCATGGCTCAGTTGAAGAGCCCCTTGCTTGGCATGCAGGCTTCTATCCCTGGCACATCAGTTAAAAGAACCAGGCTGTGGCTTATTGAAAAGTACTCAGAACGAAGAGTGATTTCAGCAAGAGTACTTTATTTAGTGAAGAACAAGACAAGTACACTGGCGCGCAGGCCGGTATATATGCCCCAGAAACCCACCACCAAAACACACCCCCAATTCCCTTATAGGTTGCTACAGTAGCCGAGAGTCCCATAGGCTCTCGGCAGCGGACCTGGCCCTCTGATTGGTGCAGGCCAGGATCCGCTTGGGCTATTGTCTGAAGGAATGAAGCTATGAACTAACGCTGGACCGCATGGCCCAACGGTCGCGCACGTGGTCGCGGTGGATACATTACACTCCTCCCCCCATAGTCCAGACTACCCACACACAAAGTCCTGTAGGTATGCTGGTGGCTTCCGAGCCCTGGTGAAGCGGCGGGGCTCCGGGGCGACTGACGGGGCGGCCTTGGAGAACCATGGCGGAGAGGTTGGTTGTGGCGTCGGTGGCAGCAACGCCGGAGGCTCTGGAGCGGGCTGGAACGTAGACTGGGGTTTGCTGCTCTGGCTCGTTGACTGACGCTTCGTCGGGCTCGGTGCACTCCAGGTCCTCGGGATCGTCCGGGAGAACCCGGCGCCGCAGCTGATCAATGTGGCGGTGGAGCAGTTGGCCATCCTCACAGGAGACCTCGTAGGATCGAGGTCCCCGCACCCGGACGACTCGCGCCGGGATCCAGGGTGGCCC
>NW_015175372.1:738467-744994 GCF_001447785.1 Gekko japonicus
GCGTCGACTAGAATGAAGAAGATTTGCCCCTGGAACGGCCCCGCAAAGTCCAAGTGTAGCCGGGACCAGGGTTTGTGGGAGGACTCCCAAGCTCGTTCCGGCGCTCGGGGTGGTGCGGGCCGGAAAGCCTGACAGGGTTGGCATTGCTTCACCAGTCTTTCAATGTCCTGATCGAGGCCGGGCCACCACACGTAACTCCGAGCCAAGGCCTTCATTCGCACCACGCCTGGGTGAGCCTCGTGCAATGCTGTGAGCACTCGATCACGGAGAGGGGAAGGAATCACCACCCGGCCTCCCCACAACACACAACCCTTGTGTGCTGACAGTTCGTCCTTACATGAGGCATAAGCCGAGAAGTCCGGTCCTGCCGTGACCACCGGCCACCCCCTTCTCACCCAGTCCAAGACGCGGCAGAGAATCGGGTCTTTGGTGGTGCGACGAGCCACCTCTCGCACATGGACTGGCTGATCGGGTAGGGTCTCTAGCAGCGCGACTTGGTGAGCCAGGGCCGGGTCTGGCTCCATTTCTGGCAGGGGAAGACGGCTCAAGGCGTCAGCATGTCCCATCGCTTTCCCGGGCTGGTGAAGGAGCATGTAGTTGTAGCCCGCCAGGAAGACGGACCACCGGATAACTCGAGGCGAAGTCATCTGGGGGGGTCTGGCGGTCCGGGGCGAGCAGACCCAGGAGAGGCTTGTGGTCCGTCAAGACCGTGAAGGGCCGGCCGTAGAGGTAATGGTGAAATTTTTTCACCCCGGCCACGATAGCTAGAGCCTCTTTGTCAATTTGCGCATAATTGTGCTCAGCTGCAGACAAGGTACGGGAGTAGTAGGTCACTGGGACCTCCTGACCGTCAGGCAGCTGATGCCCCAGGACCGCCCCGACCCCGTATGGAGAGGCGTCACAGGCCAGCACCACCGGTAGGTCCTCGTTGAAGTGGGCTAGAACCGAATTTGCTCTGCACAAGCTGAGACACTGCCACTGCCAGGCTTCAGGGTGGATGATTAGGCTGGGGAAAGTTCAATGGGGGAGAATATGGGATTCCCCCCTGCGAGTTTTGTAGCCCCCCACTTCTATAACAGTGCTTCCCCCCAAAAATAATGCACTTTCAATACACTTTGCAACTGGATTTTACTGTGTGAAATGGCAAAATCCACTTGCAAATGGTAGCTGAAGAGGACTGAAACAGCATTTTTTAGCATGTATGAAAGCTCCCTTGTTTGCCAACTCTGGGTTGGGAAATACCATAAGATTTGGGGTGCGGGGCCCAGGGATGGCACAATTAGGGGAGGGGGTAGAATGGCAGCAAAGTCCAACTCCACGCACCCCATTCTCCAAAACAGCTGTTTTCTCCAGGGGAGTTGAACTGTATCATCTGGAGGTCAGTTGTAATTCCAGGAGATCCCTAGGCCCCACCTGGAGGTTGGGAACCCTATTTACAGCCCAGCCTGACAAGTCCCATTTATGTCAGATCCAGCCCTCATAATAGATGAGTTCGACACCCCTGAGATAATACATGTAGCTGAGACCCAAAATAAAGCAGTCATCCTGCCTGCTCTCCACACACACCCATATTTTAATCAGCTTTCATCTTAGAGCAAGGTATGATTGCCAATGCAGGAGTAATGGTGGGGAGAAGGGAACCTTGCTCTGTCAACAAACCTGCCTGTTTCTAGCTTTAATTTCCTTTTCAAGGAGTAGGAGTTTTGTGCTGCTTAGGAATTGGCAAAGTTACGCTACCAGTTTCTAACTCTTAGCTTTGTAGAGTTATTTGAGCAAAAGATACTTAAAATAGCCTCCATAATACCAAATTTAGTTTTATTATTATAACACTATTCATAATTAACTTCACAGAGAGTAAAAATAGCAGGAAAGAATTGTGCTATTCCTCGGACTCAAGGTATTAAAGATAACCCAGTTTCAATAAATCAAGGATACCTGTGGGGTGACTCACTCTGTTATGGTTTTTGTGGGCAAGACAATACCCTTCTCATGAAATTTTGAATGGTTACTCAGATGTGTATAATCATCATTGTTAAGACTGAAGACATAACTATAGCACTTAACTGTTAAGTGAGCCCTAGGTTTAACTGATGATCTGGGGAAGATTTGGTCTAGCAGAAACTATTGGCAAAACCCGCAAGTTCCATTTTTGTCTAGCAAAACAAGTCGTGGAATAAAGCTAAGAAATAGCACTTTTCCACATGAGAGGCATACTTGGGTAACTGTCTCCTCTCAATTATTCAATTTTTCTTTCAGATTGTCAGCAGCCAGTATTTTAGGTCTCCACACCCTTACTTGCTCATGCTCACTTGTTTTAAGAGATGAATCCAGCATGGATAATTGGGACATCTTGGGAGGTTCCTCAACACTCTAATTCTGACTCAAGCAGGGTAGAAGCTCTGGAAACTTTGTACTACTTTTAAAAATATGTGCTATTTCTGAAATTGAGTTAATACAATTAAAGGCTTTGCCCAAAAATTGTGAAAAAAGGGAAGTATTCCAACCACAAGATTACCAAAGGAAAAATATAGACCCTACCCAGAGCCAGTGGGGTATAGTGGATCGAATGTGAACTAGGACCTGAGTGACTCAGGTTCAGAATCTCACTTCTGCCATCATGGAAGCTTACTGGGTGACCTTGGGCCTGTCACAAACTCTCAGCCTGGCCTACCTCAGAGTCAGTTTGGTGTAGTGGTTAGGAACATAGACTCTAATCTGGGAGAACCAGGTTTGATTCCCCACTCCTCCACATGCAGCTGCTGGTGTGATCTTGGGTCAGTCATAGTTCTCTCAGAGCTGTTCTCTCAAGAGAAGTCCTCAAAAAAGCCCCACCTACCTCACAGGGTGTCTGTTGTGGGGAGGGGAAGGGAAAGGAAAGGAGATTGTAAGCCTCTCTGAGACTCCTTTGAGTAGTGAAGGGTGGGGTATAAATCCAATCTCCTCTTCTCTCTCTCTCTCACAGGGGTGTTGAGGGAAAATGGAGGAGGGGACAACAGTGTTCTAAAAGCACTTTGAGTCTGAACTAGGGAGAAAAATGGGATATAAATAAATGCAAATCCACAACAGTGAGCCAGTGCAAAGCTTGTGTATGCTGTAGAATCCTGAGGACATCTGGGAACAGTGGTTTTGTGCCTCAAGGAATAATTTCCTTTTGTTCTGGTGTTGCTTTTTAAAAAATGAAATCAGGAAAAGGAATCCCCAGTCAAATGGTTTAAATCCACCCCTCTCAAGAGAAAGGACATTAGTGGTCTTTAAAGACATCATGAACAAAGAGGTCTGTTTGTAACAGGCGTAAATCTAGCCTCTTGTCCTGCTTAAAGGAACCTCCATACACAGAGACAGCAAATCCCTGAATACTGTGCTAGGAGGAAGCAGCGGGGGAGGGCATCAGTGCCCTGTTGGTTTGGCCCTCCGGGGCAACTGGTTGATCACTGTGTGAACAGTATGTTGGACTAGGTAGACTACTGGTCTGATCCAGCAGACTCTGCTTATGTTCTTATGCCTCATTTTGGAAGTCTTCACAGTCCAACTCCAGTTTGTTGTGAGATCTGTATGTGGTTCCTTGACAAATCTGAATATTTTGGGGTGGGGGGTGGGGGGGGAATAAACAAGATTCCAAACAAGTGACAACTGAGAAGGAAAGGGACAGCTTTGCTGTGCACTTCCCCACTATGCATAGAATGTGATTACATGAATTTGGAAAAACTTCAATTTAACTTCAGTTTGTCATGAAGTACATTTGTGAGCACCTGATGAAACTGTCTCAACCCTTGGAGAGCAGTAATCATTATAGGCAGCCACCAATCTTGGTACACTGGTACAACTCAAGATTAATTCTTTTCTTTTTTGCATGTTCACTGTAACATAATGCATTTAAAACTTCCATCTCTGAAAATCACCCAGCCTTGTCTGTAACAGACAGTTTTGCTGAATCTTGGGAGCCTTTTAGTTATGTCAAGTTTTTCATAGTATTTAATTTGTAGTATTTAATTAATATAGCAAAGTATTATCTACAGTATATACCTTTTAAAAAACAAATCGAGTATTATTGATTTGTAGTGTAGTGGTTAAGTGTAGTGGTTAAGGTGTAGTGGTTAAGTGTACGGATTCTAATCTGGGAGAACCGGGTTTGATTCCCCACTCCTCCACTTGCACCTGCTGATGTGACCTTGGGTCAGTCACAAGCTCTGGTACAGCTGTCCTTGAAAAAGAGCAGTTTGTGTCAGAGTTCTCTCAGTCCCACCTACCTCACAGGGTGTCTGTTGTGGGGAGGGGAAGGGAAAGGAGTTTGTAAGACGCTCTGAGGCTCCAAGTGAAGGGCGGGGTATAAATCCAATCTCCTCCTCTTCTTCTTCTTCTTCTTCTTCTTCTTCTTCTTCTTCTTCTTCTTCTTCTTCTTCTTCTTCTTCTTCTTCTTCTTCTTCTTCGACCATAAACATGGAATAGCAGCCTGATGAATAACAACTTACACTTTTACAGTGCCACCAAAATTTAGAACATAAGTGCTTGCAGAGGCAGGTCCATCTGTGAATCTATTATGAGCTGACCCTACAACTTCACCAGAGTTCGGGCTCAAGATACAAAGAAATCTCCATCCTTCCCTTCCTGCTCCTCACTTTCGCAAACAAACTCAAACACATGAAGGTATAGGTTGCCAGCCCTCAGGTTCTGGAGATTTTCCAGAGTTGCAGCCGATCTCTAGACTCCCTGGAGAAAATGGCTGCTTTGGATGGTGAACTCTATGGCATTATACTGCACTGAGGTCCATCTTCTCCCCAAACTCCACCTGGCCCAGGCTCCACCCCCAAATTTCCAAGCATTTCCCAACCTGCAGTTGGCAAACCATGTCCTTAAGGTTAGATCAGAGGTGTCAAACTCTTTAGTTCCGAGGGACAAATCTGACCTAAATGTCACTTTGTCCAGCCAGGCCATCTGTGCCATAAAACATAATGCCAGGTACCGGAGATAGAAACTGTATAAAGGACAGCAGCTGGTAAGCTCCGAGTTGGTGTATCCTCACTCCATGGGCTGGGAGGGGATTGCAGAGGGTGCAGTCCCACACAGGCAGGACTGGAGAGGCAGCAGTGCAGCACGGGCAGATGCTACTACAATGCATGACTGCTGCAGATGAGGTTGTTCTGCCATGCTGAGGCCACAGTGGAGTGGCTCCACCCACTCCAGCACTCCCTCCCTTGAATCAGTTGCTTGTAGGCCATATAAGAGCCCTGGACGGGCCAGTTCTGGCCTCCGGGCCTGATGTTTGACACCCCTGGCTTAGATACTCCAGATAATGCTGTGGAGTATATATTTGCTATATTAATTATTCCCTCCATTCACATGGTAAATCTATATGGGAAAGAGAGAGGGCTTCCAGGTAACTTTCCAGGTGAATCAAAGTTCCAGTGTTTCCTGGTGAACTTTTTGTAATAGTCCCCCCCCCCAGGGGGGTTTCCAAGAGTTTTCACAGACAGCTTCGAAAAGTCAAAGAACATGGCAAGCTGTAGTAGTGTGTCCATCACTAACTTTTTCCAGAGTTTCTAATTCTCTGAGTTTTGTAAGATGTTAATGTTACCCTTTCCAGTTTTCAGGCCATATATTTGAGATGAATCAAAGCCACAAAAAATGAAACAAAGTTCAAAGTGCAATAATTCACATCTGACATTTGAATCTGAAAAGTATGCAGACGGAGAGTGTTTTCAGCTAAGCATACCTTTATTTAGTTCAGGACAAAGACGAAGGGACCAGCTCGCAGGCTGGTTATATAGGTTCCGAAAACCCGCCACCAAGTACACCTAAACACACCCCCTACTCCCGATAGGCTATTTACAGTAACCGGGCGACCATTGGTCTCCCGGCTGAGAAGCTGGCCCTTTGATTGGGCCGGCTAGGATCCTACGGACCCATTGTCTTTGGACATGAAGCTATTGAAGAGTTGTGCCTGGCCAGCCCGGGCAAGTCCGGGCATGTCAGGCTGAATACATTACACCCCTCCCCCCTTGGTTCAGAAGGCACCCACAGACGAAGTCCTTCAAGTAGGCGGGTGGCTTCTTGGGGCGCGTCGAGCGTCGGGGCTCCGGGGTAGCGATGGGTTCGGTCTCGGGGGCCCTGGGAGCCGAGGGGCCTGGGACCGACGAGGGCGCCGAGGAGGCAGGACAGTCTGGCACCACGGTGGGAGGCGCCTCGGTTTCCTCACGGAGAGGCGGCTGTGGATCCGGTTCCGGGAGAGGGGCCGATGTGGCAGGCTCTGGGTCCTCGTCCGGATCCTCAGGGTCCAGCTGTAGCGTGCGACGGCGCAGCTGATCTATGTGCCGGTGGAGGATCTGGCCGTCCTCGCTGGAGACCTCGTATGAACGGGGGCCCTTGACCCGTATGACTCGGGCTGGGATCCATTGAGGCCCCCGGCCGTAGTTTCGGGCGTACACCGGGTCCTCTGGAAAGAACCCTCTGGCCGGCTCGTACGTCTCGGTGCCCGGGGCCTCCGGGGTTGCCCGATCTGGGTGTAACCGATCCAGTCGGGAGGCCAGGCG
>NW_015175372.1:745724-765999 GCF_001447785.1 Gekko japonicus
AGGGGCAGGCGGCTCAGTGCGTCGGCGTGGCCCATCGCCTTTCCGGGCCGATGGACGAGGTCGTACGCATACCCCGCCAGGAAGATGGACCAGCGTAGCACCCTGGGCGAGGTTATCTGCGGTGTCTGCCGGTCGGGTGCGAGGAGGCCCAGCAGGGGCCGTACAAGTAGTGGTGAAATTTTTTCACCCCTGCCACGATTGCCAACGCCTCCTTGTCGATCTGCGCGTAGTTGCGCTCGGCCGACGACAGTGTCCGCGAGTAGTAGGCCACCGGGACCTCGCGACCATCCGGTAGTCTGTGCCCCAGGACCGCCCCGACCCCATAGGGGGAAGCGTCGCACGCCAGTACCACGGGAAGGGCCTCGTCAAAATGGGCGAGGACCGCATTAGAGACCAGGAGGTCCTTTATTGTTTGGAAAGCTGCGTCGTGTGGTGGCCCCCAGGCCCATTGCGCCGACTTGTCGAGGAGGCGGTGGAGCGGCTCCGCGACGGCCGCCTTCAGGGGCAAAAAGGAGTGGTAGAAGTTCACCAGGCCTAGGAACGCCTGTAGCTCCGTTTTGGACTTCGGGGCCGGGGCGTGTGTGATGGCTTCTACCTTGTCCTGGGAGGGGTGCAGGCCGGCGGCGTCCACCGCGAAGCCCAGAAACTCCACCCGCGGCACCCCCAGTAGGCACTTCTCCCGTTTCACCTTGAGGCCCGCCGCGTCGAAGCGTTGTAAAACGGCCCTCAGACGGTCTGCGAAGGACGAGGGGTCTGGCGCGGCGATCAGCACGTCGTCTAGAAACGGCTGAACTCCGGGGATGCCTTTAAGGAGGGAATCCATAAAAGATTGAAAGATCCCCGGCGCGACTGAGACCCCGAACTGGAGGCGGTGCACCTTGAAGGCCCCTTTGTGGGTCGCAATGGTCTGTGCCTCGGCCGTGGCGGCGTCCACCGGTAGCTGCTGGTACGCCTGGGCCAAGTCCAGTTTGCCGAACACCCGAGCCCCTGCCAGGGCTGCCAGCACTTGGCTTACTACCGGCACCGGGTACGCGTGGGGCTGCAGGGCTTTGTTTATGGTGCATTTATAGTCCGCGCAGATGCGGACGTCCCCGTTCGGCTTGAGTGGTGTGACAATGGGGGTCTCCCACCGGGCCGACGCCACCGGTTCTAGCACGCCTTGCTCAACTAGGCGATCGAGCTCGGCCTCCACCTTCGGCCTCATGGAGATCGGGGGCAGCCGGGCCCTGATGCGGATGGGGCGTATCGCGGGGTCTAGGTCCAGGGAAATGGCAGGGCCCGTGTACCGCCCCAGGGTCCCATCGAAGATGCGGGGAAATTCTGCGCACACCGCCCCGAAATCCTGCGCTCCAACCTGGTTGATGCCCGTAACGGAGAGCCCCAGGGCCTTGAACCAGGCCAGTCCCAACAAGCTGGAGAGGGGCCGGTCCACAACCAGTAGGTCCAGTTGGCCCTTGAAACCCTGAAACTGGACCCGGAACTTGCCCCAGCCCACCACCGCCACGGGGTTTTTGTTAAAGTCCCGTAACCGGAAACCCCGTGACTTCTGTAGTGGTGGCCCCCCCCGAGGACACAGTGCACGGAGCGTGTCCGCGGATATTATGGAGTAGGTCGACCCGGTGTCGATCTCCATGGTGCAGGGGGCTCCCTCTATGAGGACCGTCACATGCATTTTATTTGGGCCGTCGGGGGGCAGGTTACAGACCTGGTGCTGTGGAAAGTGGGACGACACGGTGTGGAGCTCCAGGGGCAGTTCCGCGGTGGTCTGGTGGGTGGCCGATCTCGGTCGTTGTCCCTTGGACCGGCAGACCTTGGCGATGTGTCCTGCCTTGTTGCAGGAACGGCAGACCGCATTCCGGAAACGGCACGACCTGCGTTCGTGATCCTCCCCGCAGCTGGCGCACTGACTTGGAGACGGGGCCTTGGAGGTCCTGGAGGATACGTGTTTTGATCGCTGCTGAGTCCGCTGTCGGAGTTGTAGGACTTCCTCTTGGTCCGAGACGTCGGAGCCGCTGCTCACTTGGGTACGGTGGACCGCCTTGGCGCGGCGGTCTTGTCGCGCTTGTTCGTATGCTGAGGCCTCCCGGATGGCCTTGTCCAGGCTCAGATCGTTCTGGCTCACCAGTTTCCTCTGCAGCTTCGGCTCCCGGAGTCCGACGAGGAACTGGTTCAGGAGGGTATCGTCGAGGCTGGGGAAGGAGCACCGGGTCGCCAGGCTCCGCAGCGCCGCCAGAAAATCGGAGGTGGTTTCGCCGGAGGCCTGAACTCTTGCGAAGAAGTCCAACCGCTCCACGTACTTCGTGGGTTTGGGAGCCAGATGGTCGGTCAGGGCCTGGACTAAGGAGCTGTATGACTCGTCCTTCGTTAGTTTGGGCGAGATTAAGTCCTTGAGGAGCCGATGGGTCTGGATTCCGCAGTGGCTCAGCAGGTAAGCCTTCTTCATCGCGTCGTCCACCACCTTGTGGATGGTGAAGCGGCTCTCCAGCGTGTCCAGCCAGGTGTCCCACAGCGAGGGCTGGGAGAGATCGAAAGCGGGCAGGCTTTCAGTTGCGGTCGCGGTCGCCATTGTGTTGCAGCCACGTGGTGGGGTGGCCTCTGGAACGGCGATGGCGTCGGGAGCGTTGTGGAGGCCGCTGCTGCTCTCGGGGTCAGCAGGGAGCGAAGCGGAGCCGGGAGCTGCGCGATGAGCGGTTGCCGGAGGGCTGGGAAGCGAAGCGGCGCGGTTCCCAGAGGTCTCGGCGTCGGGGCTCGGTGCGGTGCTCGCGTTGGCGTCCGGGTCTTTGTTCATGGGGTCGTGTATCCCATCCTCGTCGCCAGTGAAAAGTATGCAGACGGAGAGTGTTTTCAGCTAAGCATACCTTTATTTAGTTCAGGACAAAGACGAAGGGACCAGCTCGCAGGCTGGTTATATAGGTTCCGAAAACCCGCCACCAAGTACACCTAAACACACCCCCTACTCCCGATAGGCTATTTACAGTAACCGGGCGACCATTGGTCTCCCGGCTGAGAAGCTGGCCCTTTGATTGGGCCGGCTAGGATCCTACGGACCCATTGTCTTTGGACATGAAGCTATTGAAGAGTTGTGCCTGGCCAGCCCGGGCAAGTCCGGGCATGTCAGGCTGAATACATTACAGAATCAAACCATCTTTAACTGAGTATCAGCATACTGTATTGCTATATTCATGGAGATCCAATGTCTGTTGTGATACAAACACCGAAAATGGCTCAACTTGCTCTTTGCAGCATACATTAGCAAAGGAAGTTTGGAACTCCAAATTCATTACACTTGTTCAAAACAAACTCTCTCAAATCTACTCTGTAATTTGGAACATTACTGTTGAACCACCACTTGTACAGAAACTCAGTGACCCAGCCACTGTTCAAATTGCTAAGTAAGGATTATATATACAACACATTTCAAAGTTAACGTAACTTTATCCATAATGTAAACTTCTCATATGCCAATGTCATTGTATGCAGTTGGATTGGTATGTTTCTCATTCCATGTTCAACTCTTAATTTACAACGAATTTTATTCACTGATTTTCCTCTCACTTTTCCTTTTCATTCTCTGCTCTGTTATGGGTGGATGTTGTCATACATTCAGCAATTTTGGAGAACTTTTTATAGATTTCCTTATGCTACTCTGTGGTAGGGTTACATTGCCAGCTACTCCCAACCAGACTGGTATGACCACCTTATCTTCCTTGGGGTTTGTCCCCAAATTGCTTCCAACTTGTCAGTCTCCTTAATTATAAAATCATAGCAATGGAAAAGATCAAACAAACCTCTCATCCAATCCACTGCTATAATATTTCATCCACCCAACACCCATACAATTAACTTACACAATCCAGACCACAGAGTAGCACAAATAGAGAGCAAATATACATCAGAAGTTGTGTGAAAGAAATAATCAATGATAAAATATCCTGTTTAAAGCCTTGACAGCTGCACCTCCAAAGTGACAAACTGTGGATCCAGAGGGGTATCAGTCTATTAATGCAAAAGTAATACAGAGCACTATGGCACCTTAGTAACAGTTTTACCATGTATAAATAACCTTTCTGGGACTAGAGCCACTTCATCAGAAGTATGATGTGTTTTCTTTGGTTGATACACATATTCATACCAGTATTGTAAAAAAAACACACATCACCACCTACATTCACTGGTAACTGAGATGTGGCGCAAGGCAGTAAGAGGCCACTGCTGCTTTGTGATGTCTGAACAGGGCCGAGGAGGATTCCCCGCCAATACTGTGTGGCTGCATTCAAATGTCATGAATAGACATTTGAACCTGGCTTCTTACTGTGCTCACATGCCCGCTTCCTTCCCCTTCCCTCAAGCAAGAATTCTTGGTTTTGGAAGCCTTCGATCTATCTGAATGCAGGTACCTGGACACATTGATCCTGTTTTAATGGATATTGGTCTCCAAAGAGAGAGACACCTAATTCTGTCTAAGCAAAAAGAAACGCATATGAGAATTTTTCCATGGGCATCCTTGTAATAAACGGACAAATATAAGATGGACTGATGGAAGTATGGCTTTTTTTTCTTTGCTTCTGATTAGGAATTTTTAAAATGTATAACAGAATAGGGTACAAGAGGGTAGAGGACAGAGTAGATTATTTTTTAATTTATTAATTTAAATATATACATTTCTTAACATACATGACAATTCAAGGCATCTTAAAGAGAGAAATAGGAAAAGATAGTCAGATATGTTATCTCTACGCACAGGTACCCATCTATACTTTTTTTAAAAAAAAATTGGCATGAGGAAGGAGGAAGAGGAATAAGGGAAGAAATTAGAACACATTAGAGAAACCATAGCTAAGTAAAAAAGGCCTGCTTTTTTTCAAGAAAAGTCTTCTGTATTTAAGAGAGACACTAATTATTACTTCTCACATGTTCCAAGAGAAGGACAGCAAAACAAGTGACACTAAAGAAAAAAAAAGATCATTTATGTAGTTTTATTTCTAAACAGATGAAAATCTCCAAAAGAAGGAAACAGTGTGAGCAACTTGAAATTTGCTCTGCAGAAAAACTATCAGATGCAGCTGCCTTTGAAGAAGAAATTTTCTTTGTAAAGGAAGATGCTGTTTCTATCTTTCACAAAAAGATGGCAGTATTTGCCAGAACACTTAAAATTCTCTTGTAAGTGTTGGCCGACCAATTTTAACTTTTATGGAAATCTTCATTTTCAGAAATATTATCCCATGAATATTAAAAGTCTTTGCCAGTATAGGTTCATGTGCTAGTTAATCTCCGAAGGGAAAAGAAGGCAATAAAACACAAACTTTGATAAGAGTTATTTTGGACTGTTGTGGAAAACCTTTTTTATATTTCATTTCATTGTCTTTATTATGATGACCATCACTGTAATTATAATCACATTAACAGTAATTATAATAATATGTGTCATAATTGATTTTGTAACCAATAATCTCTATTAGTTTCTGGATTTCTAAAACAACAGTATTGGAAACATGGAAATCTGAAATTGTGTCTATAATACATACACTAGAACACTGGTGGTCAGAGCAAGGTATGCTTACTGCTTGGATAATGAAATAAGGAATTTAAAGAATACAAAGCTTAGTGAAGTTATATAAGAAACAAATTCAAGAATGACATAATAGGGAAATATGCAGTTTCTTCCTGACATGTCTGGTCACATATGGAAGCTCTGAACTTAGACCTGGTGCTCTGTTCTGTTGGGGAACTGAGCAGCAAATGTGAAATATGGTTCAAAAGAAGTATTACTTTGTCATTCTAGGATCTGCATATAGTGATGAAAAACTAAAGACAGACTTTGCCACAGGTTTCTTTACTTTTAGGCAGTGGCAGGCCCTGTCTCCTTTTCTGTCTACCTATAATAAGCAAAGATGTTATATAATTTATTTACAGAGAAAATAGTTTAACAGCACAATAAAAAAGTTACAAAATACTAATTTCTAGAGCTGTGGAGCCTCTATCACTCTCGCTAATTGATCACGTAAGTGACCGTTCTGAGCACAATGCCTCTGAAAGAAGTGAAAGACAGTTATCAGAATAAAGAGCATAATACAAGAAGGCATTGCTAGGACAGAGAAAAATCAAAAGCAGACAGTATAGGAAGGATAAAGGAGTGTAAAGTGTGAGAGACTATGAAAGGAGATGTAAGACATCTGTCTAAGCACCTCTGTTTGTCTCCAGAATTCCCATGCTTCGCCTTGTGTTCACTGAGCTCTGGAGGTCTGCCATATTTATATGCCAAATGTAGAAATGGAAAATTATGAATCCTTGGCCAGGCAACCTTGTTTGGAGCTGTGATGGAATTTCCTGAACAGTCACCATTCTCCCAAAGGTTCGACATTAATTCTCCCTTCTATTGTAGTCCATTTTACCAAAGGCCCTCAAAATGTGTTCATTTCACTTTCATATGCTAGATTAGCATTTCTCAAAACTGGAGTCTGGAAATCCCAGGGATTCCACATGGGTACTTGATAGCAGAGATGTGCACTCAGACTAGGGCTGCCAAGTGGGGGCGGGTAAACCCCCGCTTTGGAGGCCCGATTTCTGCCGCCATGGAATCAGGCCCCAGGGGGAACTCCGCCCCCCGAAGCGCAGCGTGGCCGTGTCACGGGAGGTGACGCAACCATGTCAATCACGTTGGGGGCATGGCCCCGATCGTCGGAGGGAAAACTCTATGGTTTTCCCTCCGACGATTGGGGCTATGCCTTCAACGTGGTCAACGTCGCGCGTCACTTCTGGTGATGTGCTGCCGGCACACGCGCGCTTTGCGCACGCATCTTCGGACAGCTCCCGGAGCCATGTGAGGCTCCCCCGCTGGTAAGCAAAATAGACTTGGCAACCCTAACTCAGACATATCTGGTCAAAAATATACTTATTGGTATTTTCCTGGTATTTTTGGGATCCAGATACATATTAGAGAATCCCACTCAATACTGGAAATATTCAGGGTTATCCAATGTTTTTAATACACCAAACTTGAGGTTTTTGTTTTGTTCTGTTCAGTTTTGTTTTTCTTTTTGCAGATCTCCAGGGCAACAGGAGGGAGGGGTGAGGGCGGTAGCTCTCACAGGCAAATGGGATCACAGGTTAGGGGGAACTTGCCTGGTTGGTTCTGCTGGGATTTTCTGTTTTGATGCTAGTTCTATTGCTTTCTCTGGTGTGCTCAATGCCCTGCAGAAAGCATGCAGTTCAATGGCCAGTAGGAAACAATGGAGGATGGCCAGAGGCATGTTGTTCAGGGGCCCACAGAATGGGACCCCCTGGAAACTTGGAGGTGTAGGGCACTAATTCCTCTACAATTTTGGAATCATGTGCTCAAAAAAACAGCCCCTCTAGCCCCCTGGAAAGACTCCCCACAGGGAATAATGGACTCTAATAATTTTGGAATCCTGAGGGGGGGGAACTCATCCAAGTGCCAAATTGGTATTTGAGACCCAAATAAGTCAGAATACCAATAATTATCCCCTCTCTAATATCCAGATCAGAAAAATACTGAATATTTTTGTTAGAAGATAAGGACTGTATGCTGTCTCTTAGGCTCAGCGTTCAGAGGGGGCTACAATAAAGTCAGAGAGCTAGATGGGCTCAGGACACTAACATCCTTTCTTAGTAGGCACACTGATGAACAAAAACTATTGAGGCAGACTCAACATGGGTTCTGTAAGGGAAGTTCTTGTCTCACTAACCTGTTAATGTTCATTGAGGGGGTGAACAAATACGTGGACAAGGGGGATCCAATAGATGTCTTTTACCTTAAATTCCAGAAAACTTTTGATAAAGTTCCTCATCAAAGGCTCCTAAGTAAGCTCAATAGTCATGGGATAAAAGGACAAGTCCTCTTGTGGATCAAAAACTAGCTAATTAAAAGGAAACAGAGAGTGAGTATAAATGGGCAATTTTCACAGTGGAGGGTGGTAAGCAGTGGGGTACCGCAGGGATCAGTACTGGGTCCAATGCTTTTTAACTTGTTCATTAATGAATTGGAGTTGGGAGTAAGCAGTGAAGTGGCTACATTTGCGGATGACATGAAATTGTTCAGGGTGGCGAAAACCAGGGAGGATTGTGAGACACTCCAAGGGGATCTGTCGAGGATGGGCAAGTGGACATCAACATGGGAAATGGGGTTCAGTGTGGCCAAGTGCAAGGTGATGCACATTGGGGCCAAAAATCCTAACTATAAATACATGTTGATGGGGTCTGAACTGGCAGAGATTGACCAAGAGAGAGATCTTGGAGTAGTAGTTGATAACTTACTGAAAATGTCAAAACAGTGTGTGACTGCAATAAAAAACTCCAATGCTATGCCAGGGATTCTTAGGAAGGGAATTGATAACAAATCAACCGGTATCATAATGCCCCTGTATAAATCAATTGTGTGACCTCATTTGGAATACTGTGTGCAATTGTGGTCACCACATCTCAGAAAGGATATTATAGCATTGAAAAAAGTGCAGAAAAAGGCAACTAGAATGATCAAAGGGTTGGAACACTTGCCCTATGAAGAAAGGTTAAAACGCTTGGGGATTTTTAGCTTGGAGAAATGATGACTGATGGGTGACATGATAGAGGTTTACAAGATTATGCATGGGACAGAGCAGGTAGAGAAAGAAGTACTTTTCTCCCTTTCTCACAATACAAGAACCCGTGGGCACCCAATGAAATTGCTGAGTCAGGTTAGAACAGATAAAAGGAAGTACTTCTTCACCCAAAGAGTGATTAACACATGGAATTCACTGCCACAGGAGGTAGCGGCTACAAGCGTGGACGGCTTCAAGAGGGAACTGGATAAACATATGGAGCACAGATGTATCAGTGGCTATTAGCCACAAGGTATAGATAGGAACTCTGGGGCAAGTGATGCTCTGTATTCTTGGTGCTTGGGGGGGGCAACAGTGGGAGGGCTTCTAGTGTTGTGGCCCCAATGATGGACCTCCTGATGGCACCTGGTATTTTTGGCCACTGTGTGACACAGAGTATTGGACTGGATGGGCCATTGGCCTGATCCAACATTGGCTTCTCTTATTTTCTTATGTTCTCTCACTGATACTATCCCTTTGAAGTAGATTGCTATTCTTAGGGAACGGCTTCCTTCCATTCTGACACCTTCTCTCTCACACACACAATTTGCCAGATCTCTCCATCTTGGCATCATGGATTCAAGACATGTATCTTGCATCTGCATCCATCCTAGTTAGTTAGATTAGACTCCTATCCTGTCCCTACTCTTTCCTGTTTAGAATGGTGTTTGATAAAGGAACTCATATTAGTTTGCAAACATAAAAGAGGCTCCATGTAACTTTGTTTCTTATCAACACAGAGAGAGAGACTGGAGACCAAACTATACCAAACCAGATAATCTGAGTTTTCTGGTGCTCATTACTACTTGATAGATTACCGCTGTTCTGGTGTGCCCTGGAGTTCTCCTGGAATTACAGTTGATATCTGGACTACAGAAATTGTTTCCCCTGCAGAAAATAGCAGCTTTGGAAGATGGACTCTATGGTACACTGCAGAGTACACTTGTCTTGGCAGTAGTATGTGCGAAAAGGGCTGTATCAACAGAAGTATAATGTCCAGATCACGCAAAGTGATGGTATCATTTTACTCTGCTCTGGTTAGACCTCACCTACAGTATTGTGTTCAGTTTTGGGCACCACAATTTAAGAAGGATATAGACAAGCTAGAACGTGTCCAGAGGAGGGCAACAAAGATGGTGAGGGGTCTAGAGACCAAGTCATATGAGGAAAGGTTGAAGGAGCTGGAGAGGAGACAACTGAGGGGTAATATCATAACCATCTTCAAGTACTTGAATGGCTGTCATCTAGAGGACGGTACTGAGTTGTTTTCTGTTGACCCAGAAGGTTGGACCAGAACCAATGGGTTGAAATTAAATCAGAAGAGTTTTCAGCTAAACATTAGGAAGAACTTCCTGACAGAGTGGTTCCTCAGTGGAACAGGCTTCCTCGGAAGGTGGTGGGCTCTCCTTTTTTGGAGGTTTTCAAACAGAGGCTAGATGGCCATCTGACAGCAATGTTGATTATGTGAATTTAGGCAGATCATGAGAGGGAGGGCAGGAAGGGTTGCCTCAGTTCTTAGTTCTTGTGGCCCTTTCTTACACGCCCAGGGAAATGCTGATTGCCACTTTGGGGTCAGGAAGCAATTTTTCTCCAGGCCAGTTTGGCTGGAGATCCTGGAGGGTTTTTGTCATCTTCTGGGCGTGGAACAGGGGTCACTGGGGGTATTTGTGAATTTCCTGCATCGTGCAGGGGGTTAGACTAGGTGACCCTGGGTTGGACTAGGTGACCCTGGAGGTCCCTTCCAACTCATGATTCTATGATATTATAAGTCCCTCCCCAGGCACCACCACCAAATATCCAGGAATTTCCCAAGCCAGAGTTGACAACTAGTATTTGAAGGAGTCTGCAAGTTCTCTGTATGTACACATATTTGTTAAAGGTTGTTAACCTAATTTATTGTTGTTACCTGCCCTGAGCCCTGCTATGCGGGGGAGGGCAGGTTATAAATCCAATATAAATAAGTAAGCTGATGAGCCATTCTTGTGCCCATCCGGTTAATGTGCAGACAGGCTCCTCTCAGTTCCTTTGGAATGGAGCGACACTCCACTTTAGGTGAAGGTAACAGAACTGTCTTACCTTTTTGTGAAAGAGCTCACACAGTTACCATTGCCTGGCAGTCACTGAGCTTTTAGATCACCTTAGAGCACAAGCCACAGAACACAGCAATTAGCTGCTGGGAACCAGTAGCTTTGTTCTAGGGACTTTTAATTGGCTGAGTGGCACCAAAGAGGGACATCCTAAAGCAGTTATTGTTGTTATATCTGGTTTAAAATCGAACTGTTTTCTGCTCAGTTTTCCAGGGCAGAGGATTCCAGTATACAGACAGACATCACTCTGCATGAACAGACAATAGCAGATGGAAAACAATGGAAGAATTTTTTTTAACAAAACCAGCAATGAAACAAAAACGAAAATATTTAGTCAGCATAGAATTTCTAGATTGCAGACAATGTGTAATGTCTGATATTGAATTATTTTTAAACCAATGACTTGCTTATCTAAATAAGTGTGAGGAAGATAAACAGCATATGTTACTTTATAAAGTGAACAATTCCCTTCCCCCCCCCCCCGGTCTTTGTGCATTTCCTCATATAAAAGGCAAGCAAGGTTGGAGTAGGAGGCTGTCAATTAAACAATTAGAGAACCACGTTTTTCTCCCCACCCCCCCATCAAGTCACAGTTGACTTATGGTGACCAATGTTCCCTCTAAGCTGAGTTAGTGTGAGCTAGCTCACAGTTTTTTAGCTTCCGGCTCACACGTTTTTGCCTTAGCTCAGGAAGGAGGGCTCCAGAGCAAGCTAATTTATGCAGTAGCCAAGTCGCTCGCTCACAACTTGGATGCCAGGAGCTCACAAAGTAGAATTTCTGCTGACAAGACTCCGCACCTTAGAGGGAACGTTGATGGTGACCCCATAAGGTTTTAAAGGAAAGAGATGTTCAGAGGTGATTTGCCGTTGCCTGCCTCTGCATAGTGACCCTGGCATTCCTTGGTGGTCTCCCATCCAAACACTGACCAGGGCCAACCCTCTTTAGCTTCTGAGACCTGATGAAGTAGAGCTAACTTAGGCTACCCAGGTCAGGGCATCACATTTCTTACTCCACAGTATTTTATAAAGGAAGACATGGAAGAAAGTACAGTCTTTTGTTTGTTTATTTTTAGAGGTTCTTTGAGAAGGCAACAAAATTGTTTTGGCCTTGAACATACATAAGGACAACCAATTTGTGAAATATGTAGATTTATGAGACATTTAAAAATAAAATACATCTACTATTAGGAGAAAAATGGTTAGATATTTATATCTTGCTTCTCTACCCAATGGGGACACAAAGTGGCTTCAACATGGTTCTCCCTTCCTTCATTTTATCCTAAGAACCACTACCCTGTAGAGGTAGGTTAGGCTGAGAGAGAGTGACTGGCCCAAGGTCATCCACCAAACTTCCATGGCAGAGTAGATTCACAGCAGGGGTTCCTAGATCCTAGTCTGACACTCTAACCATTAAGCCACACTGCCTTATTTATAGTTGGCATACAGTGATCTGTGTTGGACAGATATTTTCTGCACGGATTCATATTCTGATCACTTTCTCTGTCTCTCTCACTTTTGCTTGGATATATGGATGCCAGCACAGTCTCCAGCAGCACTTAAGCATACCGGTATGTTGCATGGTAAAAGTATAGTATAGCACTATCTCTTCTTATACACACGTGTCCATCTGTTCTCTTTGACAGTTCTTTGGATTATCAACATCTGTTATTTTTGGAGTTAATAAGAATTACATGTAGTCATTCCACAGACCAGTTGAACAGTCAAACAAGACTGCTGATCCTGCTCAGGGCTTTTTTTTTTTTCTTTTTTTTTTTAAAGAGGTGCTGGAACTCTCAAGAGGGAAACGGAGTCTGTATACTGAAAACTCATGAACTTTTAAAACGTTAAAAATAATTTTGTTGAAGAGGCTCTGGAACTCTGTTCCGGCATGTTCCCCCAGAATAAAAGCCCTGATTCCTGCTCCACTACTTTCACCCCAAATCAACATCTCTGTGTAGGGTTGCCAGCCTCCAGGTGGGGCCTGGGGATCTCCCGCTTTTACAACTGATCCCCAGCCGACAGAGATTAGCTCCCCTGGAGAAAATTGATGCATTGAAGGGTGGACTCTAGGGCATTGTATTATGTTGAGGCCTCTCTCCTCCCCAAACCCCGCCCTCTCCTGGCTCCACCCCCAAAGTCTCCAGGTATTTTCCAACCCAGACTTGGCAACCCTATCTCTGTGGAAGGCTTTGCACAACACAGCCACACACACATACAACTGTATTTGTACCCAGTCTTATCCACTTCTTGTCTTGTATAATACACCATAGAAATTAGCTTAAATTCAAATATTGTATCTCAACTGGTTTCTGTATCACAGCCAAAGTTATGTACTTTTGCTCTGAGTGTGTTTTTAGAATCTAACAACTCAGTGTATATCTTACCTTTGCTTAAGGAGCTGCTTATTGTCTTCAATGGTTATGCTATCAGCATGATCTCTCTTGAAAATTTCAAAGGCTTCTTGGCGTCCAAGTGACATTTCTCCTCTTACCCCTGCTCAGGGAATAAATCAGATTGGGATTTAATACCTATTAAATTACTTTCTAGATAAATTCCATAAAACCCAGTTTAATTGCTTTTTTTAGTGCACAGGTAAAATATTCGTATCAAAGAGAGAGAACGAGGAAGCAGAATTCTATGGAACTCCAAAATCTGTCAATTTACAGACACTACTGAACCAATACATATATATATATATTGTTTGAACCTTTCTGATTCAGTTGCTTTTGGAACCAACATGGGGACCATTTTCATGAGCCAGTGTCCACATTCCGTTCAAAATAAAAAGCTTACGAAGAGTGGCATGGTTAAAATGGGAAATTAAATTTTACTTTGTGTCACTTGAACATACTTTAGTTTGAATTCTTTGCATGTTTAATATTTTTGGAACAGTTATGAATGTCTCCTAATTAAAACCAGAGCATTAAAAATCAAAGCAGTGAAAATATTTTCTAAACCATTGGCATTTTCATGCAGAAAATGTGCATAGTTTCCCTCTTGCTTATGTTTTATTTACCATCTTTTGATTTTGCACACTGTAGCCCACAACACTTTAATCAGATGAATAAATATAGGCAGTTACCTCAGGCAGCTCACATCCAAACATTTATTAACAACATTTAACAGGTTAAAGGTTGGGGGGGGTTACCATCAAGTCACAGCTGCCTTATGGTGATCCCGTAGGGTTTTCAAGGGCAAGACACATTCAAAGGTCGTTTGCCATTGCCTGTCTCTGTGTAGTGACCCTGGTATTCCTTGGTGATTTCCCATCCAAATACTAACCAGGGCCAACCCTGTTTAGCTTCCAGGATCTGACAAGATGGGGCGGGCCTGGGCTATCCAGATCAGGGTACTAAATGATTAAATGTTAATAATTTCAAATCAATCTTAAATTTACATTACTTTTTAGCCTGTGTGAAACAGTTGTTAAGACTGTGAGCAAGAAGTGACTCCCCTAGGTCTGTGGGCTGAAACCCAGCTAGTTTGATACTACTAATATCGTCTATATACAAACAGCAAAGTCAACCAAATCTGTATAAATTTAAATCCAGTGACTGGAGCTGTGAACGGGCAAGGCAGACCTTTCCACAAACCTGAAAAGGGCTGCAGATTTGCAGAAAAATCTGAAATCTAAAAAATTAATTGGGGGTTTAAAAAAACCCAAATGACAAAAGCCCTGTGGCTTTAAGAAACAGAAGCCCTCAGGCTCTGCCTCAAAAGGAAGGGGAAGGGTCTTTTCCAGGGTTGTGTTGACCTTTGCATGAGCACTTAAAAGGGCCAGGCCTAACTGGGGTTGCCAGCTCTCGGTTAGGAAATTCCTGGAGATTTTGGGGTGGAGTCTGGGGAGGGAAGGGAACTCAGCAGGATATAATGCCATAGAGTCCACCCTCAAAAGCAGCTATTTTCTTCTCAACAGTAGGCACCCTATGAAAGCCAGTGTGGTGTAGCAATTAGAACTTCAGAGTAATATCGGAGGGATCCATATTTAAACCCCCATCTGGCTGTGGAAGCTCACTGGACTTTGGGCCAGTCACATAGTTTCATCCTCACCTACCTCACAGGATTATTGTGAGGATTAAAAAGGACAGAGAATGAGGCAGGGAAAGCAGAGAGGATATGGGGGTGGCTGGGGGAGAGAAAGAGGAAATAGTGTGGAGAGGGTATACCAGGGAAAGTGATGTGCCACCATACATGTCCTTGAAGATTCCCTACCATGCAAGTGGGTCTGGCCCAATGGCCATCACCACCCAACTGAGCCACAGTTTTCAAGATAGAGGGCTGCTGGGGGGGGGGGTGAGAGGGAAAACTTAAGAGAGGGGCAGATAAAAGTAGGTTGGCTATTGGATGGGAAGAAGATAGGATTGCCAACTCCAGGTTAGGAAATTCCTAGAGAGGGTGGGGTTTGAGGAGGAGAGGGACCTCAGAAGGGTGTAATGTCACAGTTTCTAGAACCTAAAAAGTTAAGTCAAACTGGGTAGAGGGCCAACAATTAAAACAATGTATAAATAATGTTTAAAAATACATGTTGCATTTTTATGTATGTATGTATTTTTATGCATGTATTTTATGTATATGTAAATACATGCATTTGTAAATAATTAAAAAACATACAGAGGGCCAATCACACCTCACGTAAAATATACACAAGGGCCAATGGACTTGGCTTGATGCGTTTCGCCCTGTTAGGGCCTTCTTCAGAGGTCAAACACAATGAGGAACAAATTGGCTTATACCATAATCAGGGGTCATTTCGTAGAAAAAGAGCTAGGGGAACTCATTAGCATAACTCATTAGCATATGCCACAACGGTCCCGGCTGCCACCGCCGGCCTTGCAGCTCCACTGCCGAGCCCCATGAGGGGCCCAGCGGTGGACCTGCAAGGCCGGCGGGAGTGCAAGGAAGCCCCGCGAAGGCCCTCCCTGGCCCCAGGCAGGCAGGGGTGGAGAGAGGCAGGGAGGAAGCAACTTACCCTCCCTCTTCTCCTGCTCCTCCTGGCTGAATAAGGGCCGGAAGCGGGGCGGCTGGAAGCAGGGGGCAGGGCTTCGTCATGTGCCCCGCCCCCCGGTACCTCACCCGGGGGAACTGTGTTCCCCCGCGTTCCCCCCCGAAATGACCTCTGACCATAATACATAATACAATACAATTATACAGCATGAATACAAAATGGAACAGAAAGGCATTGTTCCAGAGTGAAATTACTAGGCATAGAATGAAAGTATAAATGAAGCCTCCCAAGATCCAATCATATGCCAAATGATATTTCACTGATAATAATTTCTGGTCCAGAAGGTGCCTTTCAATAGCTGTTCAATTCAAGCCAAAGTGTCCCTTTAGCAAACAGTAGATTCTACTCTCCATTTCCTCCAGTGGAACTAGGGTTGACAACCTCCTGGTGGGAGCTAGAGATCACCTAGAATTACAACTGCTCTCCAGAAGACAGAGATCAGTTCCCATGGAGAAAATGGCTGCTTTGGAGGGTGGATTTGTCAAGCTCCGTTAGCTGCCCGGGAGTCAGCTTGCCCGTGGCCATGGCATCTGCCCTACCATCGCGGTCGCCAGCCCTGGGAGTTGGAGAGAGTTCGTTAAGGAGGAGGTTGCGGAGGGGCCTCAGATAGGCAGGGGATGGGGTTAAGGTCACCCCGTCCCTTGCCAATGTGCGCAGAACACCTTTGGTCCTGTCTCTCTCTCTTGCTATCTCTTTCTCTCCATCTCATTCCTTCACACTTTCCTCCTCCCTGGCCCCTCCAATTCTCTCTCCTTTTATAACTCCACCCCACTCCCAGTGCTGCCTGTAATCCCCACCCCCTCTATTCCTGGTCTGGCCCCACCCCCTTGATAAGCCTGGACGCCTTCCGGGTGCGGTCATGGGTGTGCTGGCGGCGGTCCAATCGGCCCAGGGGCCGCACCACTGGTGCTGCAGCCTAGGTTCCCCGCCGTGCCTGCCCTCAGCCCTCCCCCAGCGGTATCCGCTTCGCTGCTCCCTGGGGTAGAGCTCTGAGGTGCGCGACCAAGGGGCTGCACTCTGCTGGCGTTGCTGCATCTCCTTGAGTAATCAATGGTCATTTCTCCCGGGGCTTCCTGAGGCAAGGTGCCACGCCACGGTGCCGTCACTGTGGCATCGTCGCTGCCTTGTTCCTCTGCTGGTCCCCGGGTGAGTGGCATGGTCGGGGCGTCTCTGGGGGGTGGGGTCCTCGTCCCTTTGGTCCTCTCTCTCTCTCTTGCTATCTCTTTCTCTCCGTCTCATTCCTTCGCACTTTCCTCCTCCCTGGCCCGTCCGATTCTCTCTCCTTTTATAACTCCGCCCCACTCCCAGTGCTGCCTGTAATCCCCACCCCCTCTGTTCCTGGTCTGGCCTGTCATGAAACTCGGGTCCTCGTCCCGAGGCCGCTGGACCAGGACAGGACTCTATAGCATTATACCCTGCTGAAGTCATTTCCATCCCTAAACCTCACTCTCCCAAGGTGCCACCCCAAATCTCCAGGAATTTTCCAACCTGGAGCTGGCAACCCTACCTGGGGAACTGATCTCCATAGCTGGGAGATCTGTTGCGATCCCAGGAGATCTCCAGGCCCCATGTGGAGGCTGGCAACCCTAAAAGGAGAGAATGAAGCCGGAAAAGGGGAGAGACTATGGGGGCTTTCAGGAAAGGGAAAGAAAAAAATAGTGAAAGGGGGGGATGAGATGCCTCCCACAATTCCTTGTGGGTTCCTGCTATTTCAATAGCATGAAAACATATGATACCAATGTGGGGAAATAACCACATCTGGAATCACCAGATGGCAAAAATCATGTAGCAATGCTTTACCTCTTGAAAAACATACAAACAAACAAAAAACCCAATGAGGCAAAAAGAGATTACTACTCTCATCTGTACAGATTCTAACTGAAAAACAGAATGTTCCCGTTCCATGGTTGAGCCTAGAATAGATGATGAGTTTTATATGAGGAATTTTGGAGCTCTGTCTTCCTGTCATGAAACCAGTCTAATCTGAAACTTCAACTGGCCAACAGATTTTCTTCTCTGCCTATGGTTTTTTTACATAACTTTGGTGTAATGTTGGATCAGGCCAATGGCCTATCCAGTCCAACACTGTCACACAATGGCCCAAAACACCACGTGCAATCAGGAGGTCCACCAGTGGGGCCAGGACACTAGAAGCCCTCCCAGTGCTGCCCCCCCCCAAGCACCAAGAATACAGAGCATCATTTGTCCCAGACCAAGAATTCCTATCTATACCTTGTGTACATTAATTTGGTGTACAAAGAACAGTTACCATTTGAATTTTTTAAAAAGCCTACTACGATGCAACTATCTCATTGGTGTACAAAGCTGTAATTAACCCATATATGATTTTTTACTTCTGCAGGGGTGCTTTAAAACAATTCCTATCGAGTTTGGCACAATATTTTATAATTCATTGTTCCTTCACAACTAGACTACCACTGTGGTGCCACACCACCCAAAATGCAATAGCTGCAAGAACACACACCAAGACAAGTCTAAAGCTAAGCCAGGTAGAACAACTGAAGTTGTACATTAATAAAGAAAACTGTCAAAGTGTTTTCATAGCTGAAGCTTGTCAGACATCTATATCAATGTTCTAGACAACAAGGCTAATTCCATTAATACGTTCTCCAACTGGTTACTTAATGACTTTTCTTCTTCAAAATATACTTCAAATGACTTTTCCATTATACTGGGTTTCAGATATTGGCGATGGCCATTTCTCCATGTGGTATCATATGGTGAATATTTTAATTTTTTTTGCCTACATCTAGCAGCTTCATGGGAAATGAGAGAAATGAGGGGGGAAATTTAAGCCTGATAATTTTAAGATCACACTGGCTATGCAATTTACATCTATTGCATGGTCAGTGTATTAGTAACCTCACATTTTATGTTTCCTTTCCAAATACCAAATTTATGTTCTCTTTTTAAAAATAAATAATTTTTTCATATTTCCCCTATCCAAAAGCTTTTTCTACCAGGAATGGTTTCAAGAGCTTGAAATATGTGTTCATTATATAATAAAATGAGGAGCAAAGGGTTGGGGCTTGGGGTCATCGGATCTGGAGATATATTTCAGAATGCAACAAGCAGGGGTTCTTTGGGGCTGGAGCGCACTGGAGCACCGCTCCAGCAGCCCAGGAGCTGGCACAAATGGCAGTGGTGGCAAGCCCCGCCCCCAGCTCCCTGCACCGAAGCACTGCAGCCCGGGGGAGGCCTGAAGAGGTCTGTCGCTGGCCTCCCAGGGCTCACCCTGGAGAGCTGTGGCCCGGGGGAGGCCCGTTGCCGGCCTCCTGGGGCCCACACTGGAGCGCTGTGGCCCGGGGGAGGCCTGAGGAGGCCCATCGCCAGAGTGCTGTGGCCTGGGGAAGGCCTTGATCATGGTAAATGAGGGATCTGAATGAGGGATCCGCGGGGTGGGGGTGGTGGGGGCTTGATGGGGGGTGGGAGAGCCTTCCTCCCTCTCCCCATCTCTTTGCCTTCTTTCTTTTGCTCCTTCTCTCTTTCTCTCTTTTCTTCCTTCCTTCCTTCCTTCCTTCCTTCTCTCTTTTCCTCCTTTCCTTCTCTCTCTTTCTCTTTCCTTCCTTCTTTCCTTCTCTTTCTTTCCCTCTTTCTTTCCCTCCTTCTTTCCTTCTCTCTACTCTCTCTTTCCTTCCCTCTTTCCTCCTTCTGCAGCCCAACTCTGCAGGCCAGCTGGGGAAGGGAAGGGGAGGCTTTTGAAGATGCCTTCCCCCCGCTTCCTGTGATGCCAGGGGGCGGGGCATATGCTAATGAGTTATGCTAATAGCCTAGTAGCTCATTAGCATATCTTATGCTAATAATCTCCTGCAGCTCTTTTTCTATGAAATGACCTCTGGCAACAAGTATATTTGGTCACTGACAACATTCTCTGGACCCATGATTTTTAAAATTAATGAGATTGACCCAGCCTACATGGCAATGTCCTATTTCACAGCAATCAATGAAATTAAGACTGCAATCCCAACTACACTTACTTACACAACCAAACACACTTACACAAAAAGGTGGCAGGGCAGTTTTTAAACTGAATATTGGGGGAAATATTGGTTTGGGATGGGGCAGCTGTTACTTTTCTACAAGGAAATTGATTAGAATAGTCCACTGAGAATGTGGCTAATGATATGGACTGCCTGGCAAGGTCTCGAGGCAGCAAGAGGAAGGTTATGGGCTTAACATGCATGGGAAATTATAGGTGTTTATATACAAATGCTAGAAGTGTCCGAGGTAAAATCAGGGAGTTGGAATGCTTGGTGTTGGGGGGGGGGAAATAGACATTGTGGGTATTTCAGAAACTTGGTGGGATGAGGAAAATCAGTGGGATACAGTGATTCCTGGTTATAAATTCTATCGGAAGGAGGGCTGGAGGTGGGGTGGCTCTGTATGTCATAGAGGGTATACAGTTCAGTAAGACTGAGAGGGTAAGAGAATTGGATTTGCTTCTGGAAATGCTATGGGTTGAAATAGTGGGCCCAAAAGAAAGCTTAACTCTGGGAGTTTGTTATCGCCCAACAGATCAAAAGATAGAGGAGGATTATAAAATGATGAATGAATTAAAGAGCAGC
>NW_015175372.1:767838-767988 GCF_001447785.1 Gekko japonicus
GGAGTTGGGAGTAAGCAATGAAGTTACTAAATTTGCGGATGATACGAAATTGTTCAGGGTGGTGAGAACCAGGAAGGATTGTGAGGTACTCCAAAGGGATCTGTCAAGGATGGGCGAGTGGGCATCAACATGTCAAATGGGGTTCAATGT
>NW_015175372.1:768146-792592 GCF_001447785.1 Gekko japonicus
TTGGAGTCGTAGCACATAACTCAATGAAAATGTCGAGACAGTGTGTGACTGGAATAAAAAAGGCCAACCCTATCCTGGGGATTATTAGGAAGGGAATTGAAAACAAATCAGCTAATATCATAATGCCCCTATATAAATCAATGGTGCAACCTCATTTGGAGTACTGTGTTCTGGTCACCATACCTCAAAAAGGATATTACAGCATTGGAAAAAGTGCAGAAAAGGGCAACTAAAATGATAAAAGGGCTGGAACACTTTCCCTATGAAGAAAGGTTAAGGTGCTTGGGGCTCTTTAGCTCGGAGAAACGACGGCTGAGGGGTGATATGATCGAGGTTTATAAGATTATGCATGGGATAGAGCACGTAGAGAAAGAAGTCCTTTATTCCCTTTCTCACAATACAAGAACTCATGGGCACTCCATGAAATTGCTGAGCGGTCAGGTTAGAACAGATAAAAGGAAGTACTTCTTCACCCAAAGAGTGATTAACACATGGAATTCACTGCCACAGGAGTTGGTGGCAGCTACAAGTATAGACGGCTTAAAGAGGGAATTAGAAAAACATATGGAGCAGAGATCTATCAGTGGCTATTAGCCACAAGGTATAGATAGGAACTCTCAGTCTGGGGCAAGTGATGCTCTGTATTCTTGGTGCTTGGGGGGGGGGCAACAGTGGGAGAGCTTCTAGTGTCGTGGCCCCAATGATGGACCTCCTGATGGCACCTGGTATTTTTGGCCACTGTGTGACAGAGTGTTGGACTGGATGTGCCACTGGCCTTATCCAACATTGGCTTTTCTTATGTTCTTATGTTCTTACTAATATACAAGTCCCACTGAACTTGGAGGGATAAGATGAATGTTGATCGGTTGTTCCCCTTTATAACAGCATTTAAAGCATATAAGAAAAACAGTAAGCATTGTAAGAGTAGGTATTATCAATCCACACAGGTATAAATATCATTTTAACCTCTGCCATTAAAATGCAGTTTGCACAGTTGTCTAACATATAACAAAATAATTTGTTCGGAGAGGAAGGATGACCCACACCCTTTGATTTATTGACATCTGATGATAAGAAAATCAGAAAATGGTGTGCAAGGAGAACTATGAGGAGATGGGAGATAGACTTCAAATTGCAAGGAGACGAATCAGAAGTGTAGGAAACAAATGTCTAGACATAATGTGACTACAGGACAGTTTGAAGAAGAATTTTACATACTCAGGATAGTGATGGAGAGACTGGGAGAAACATACAGCAGACTCAGCACAACAAAGAAATGCCAAGAAATTGGGGAAACTCAATGAGCTGGTAGAAAGAGATTATTCCCTTGCTGATGAACTTTGTTTTAGTTAACAATGAAGATTTATACAGCTTTCAGATGGATTCCTCCCACACATTATTTTGTGCCTTCTTTTTTTGCTATTCATATCCTGGAAAATCCTCCCACTTCAATTAGGAGCCTATTTTCTTTTCTTCCTCAAATCACTATAAAGAGTGGATTCTTGTATTGCTGCACTATCTGTTGTCTATCAGACTATAAGCTCTTCCAAGCAGACCTGGAGCCAGAAATTTTATGATGAGGTGGCACAAATACATTATGGGGGACAGAGTTACTAGATCCCTATAATCCCAAACCCTAAAGCTTAATGGGTGGGGCCTGATGATGTCTGACAGGGCTCTTTTTGTAGCAGGAGCTCCTTTGCATATTAGGCGACACACCCCTAATGTAGCCAATCCTCCAATAGCTTACAGTAGCCCTTATAAGAACAGCTCTCTAAGCTCTCGGAGGATTGACTACATTAGGGGTGTGTCCCCTAATATGCAAAGGAGTTCCTGCTACAAAAAGAGCCCTGCGATAGCAGTATTAATAGAAGTACTTCCACACACAACTAGAGCCTCCCCTCCCACCTCCAGGATATCATCAAGCTACACCCAATGATTCTCAGAGTTTGGAATTATATGGCTCTAACAACAAAATGATGTATGTCTTTCAATCACCTGACCTGTGAAGTTCTCAACCTGCCTAATCACTGCTGAAATACATCTATAATCCTGCTAAATTACTAAAGCATCATACTGAGTACCCTTACATGGCAGTAAGCCACACAGAGATCAGTGGGATTCATGAGCATAGGAAGACTAGGTTAGTGCCGCACCATAAAACTTTCAACTGTATTGTGGCTCAGACACAATGGGGGGCATATAGTTCCTAAGAGGAACATGCCCATGCCTACTGAGAGATAGCTTTGAGGTTCAGGACAGAGCCTGGATGCAGCATGAAGGCACAACTACACAGAGAGAAAAACAGAAATGCTAAAGTAATATACACCCCTTGATTTCCAAACTGATTAGGGAAATTCCAGCAGCAAAAAAGGTGGCACAACATGGTGGGTGGAGCCAACCATGGTTGGTGATGCATGCTGTAAACTTGATAGTAGAAGAGTAATCATGAGATTTACATCTGAGTAAACATATCTAGGATTGTGCTGCACACTTCTTAAACCTACAGACATGGTAATGGGGGAAAAAAACTAAGACAGACATTTTCAAGACAAGCTGAAGACAATTTATTTGAACTCCTTTTGTTTTACTACAAAGAGTTCTAGAAACGTTCACATGTAGCTATAATTCATTGGTTCTCCACAAGGATTTCTCTGATATTATCATCTCCATCTGCTCACAATAGAAAACAGTAAAAGCTTCAGAGAGAGCAAACAATGAACCAAGAAGCATGAAGACTTTAAAAGTGGGGGAGAACCCAGCAGTAATACTCCCCTGCTATAAGCGTCAACAAACTTCTTCTTAAAGAGCATGTGTAAGACATCTGGCTACCTTCACGGGGCTTCACTTCAAAAATGGAAAATGTATAAAACAAGGCAGTTCATTGTACTCTCAAAGTGCTATACAGCAGAACATGGAACCTTTGAAAATATCCAAACTCTCAGAGGAAAAGTTGGGTGCCCAGATTCAATGAGCTGAATGAATTGTTGGCACTATAATGTCACTTTCAACACCATTAGGTTTATTCTGTTCACATGTAATCAGAATTTTAAAGGCAAGCAGTAAGGAACTTTTAAAGCAAGCGAAGCACACCTTATGGCGATAGCTTCCAAAGTACTTCACAATGGAACTAAATGCAAAGGGCCAGACACAAGGCCTAAGCATTACTTAAATCCCATGCAGTCCTCAGAATACATTTTGGTAGTATTTAAACAGAACATAGGCTTTGCACTAGCCTTCATATAAATGAGAGGTCAATCTAATTATATGCACACAGTGGAATCCTTTCACCAACATCTGATTCATGCAATTTACTTCCTCTTTTTCCCACCCGCTAACTCAATCATTACAGATTTTTTTTTCTTTTTTGTATTTTAAGATTCCAATGATCAAAGCTACTGTCTGAGATGCACTGGGACAAATGAAGAAATGTAGACATTATCACAAAGAGGCTACACACGATGTACTCTATGATGTCATATCTAAAAGCGCCAATTTTATACAATTCCTATATTTGTATAGCTGACCACATAACCACACTTGTTGAGAGAGAAATACGTTTGAACAGTACCTAAAAAGCAAAGATAAAAGCACCTTTTCAAATTTCTATATTTTGTTGTTGGCTACATCTCATATATCAACTCTGAGGTTTGTTAAGAGTGCCAATAGCACTCCAAAAGTTTGGTCTTTTGTGGTCACTTTTTTCCGAGGTGAAGCCAGATATACCTAATTTTTTATTATTTAGAATATGTTCACGTTTCTTCTTTATATGAGTTTTGTGTAGGCATAAAATATCTGTGTATTGCATTTTAAGTTGATTATAAGTTTTCGTGCATTTTGAGGGAGCGTTCAGTCCATTGATATTTACTGATATTATTTTTAATTTATCCATTTTGTCCTGATGTTGCCACATCAAAATTTATCTTTTTCTGTGTTTGTTTCTTCTTCAGAGTTCTTAGTCTGTGAACTTTGCTTTGAGATTTTCCTTCAGTTATTCTATGTAAATCTTCCACTTGCAATTCTTCAGCCAGTTGCTTAGCTTGTTCTTCTGTTGCAATTACTCTTCCTTTTGATAAGTATACCTCTGTAATGGATTGCACATGGAAAGCAGGTTTTAAAATGCTGCTAGTTCAGAGAACCTGGGAGGTAAGAAGTTAATTTTCCTAGGAGCGGAGAGCTTGTTTGATAGGCTGCTCTACACGCTCTCTGACTGGCCAGCATCAGCTGAGATAAAGTATATGATCAGCTGTGTACTGGAGGGAAAGGGCTTTTCCTCTGGAGTCAGCAAGCCAGTGAGTTGGCTTCTGACAGAGAAAGAGAGAGCTGGAGTCAGTGGTTCTGACAGGATTAATCAGACAGGTTCTTCTAAAGAGAGAAGAGACTCATTTTCCCTAATTCAATGAGAACTACTCTGAGGAAGAACTGTGATTCTAAGTCTAGAAAGCTTTAAAAAATCTTGCTTTACACAAACATCAGTACTGGAAGAGAAATTTGGCAAAGGTGACTGGGTTGTTAGATTGTATCTCCCATTCAAGCCAAACAGGAGAAGAAAAGAAGAGATTGGATTTATACCTCACACTTCACTACCCAAAGAAGTCTCAGAGCAGCTTACAAACTCCTTTCCCTTCCCCTCCCCACAACAGACACCCTGTGAGGTAGGTGGGGCTGAGAGACCTCTGACAGAAACTGCTCTTTTTCAAGAACAGCTGTTCCAGAATTATGGCTTGCCCAAGGTCATCCAGCCAGGTGCAAGTGGAGGAGTGGGGAATCAAATCCGGTTCTCCCAGATTAGAGTCTGCGCACTTAAACACTACACCAAAAAGGGTAACTGTGTTTTCTAAAGGAAGTTAGATCGAAAGAGCAAATCTCCAGGAAACTCTGTGAAGTAATATTGAAACTGCTGAAATATACTAAGCAAAATACCTCCCACTGAAAAGATTTATAAATCTCTGAAAATAAGATACAACAACACACTTTTGTTGGTTTTAAGAATTCATTCCTGCACAAAATATAATTTTACCTCAGCATTTCTAAACCTTGACTTCTCCTATATATTCCCTGCCTGTTAAATAAAAATCTTTTATTCTATTTTGAAAGTTATACAGTCTCAAGTGTCATTTCAATGTGTTTAAGACAAGAGGGCTCCTAGTTTTCCCTCAAGCCAAACTAAATTTCTGACAAAGGGTGAGACAGTCAAGTCTTTTATGACAAGGAAGAAATACATGCTACTGAGGGACGGCTCAGAAACAGAAGGAAAAACAGGTTGCTTACCTGTAACTGATGATCTTCGAGTGGTCATCTATGCATTCACACCTACGGGATACAGTGCGCCTGTGCTGGATCAATCAGCATTGTAGCAAGCTCTTAACAGATTTTCGCGCCCAGACCTCGGGCATGCGCAGGAACCCCACCACGCATGCCCAGAGGGGTGGGCGCGGACATCCCCCAGTTCCTTTGAACTGCCATGAATCAACCCTTATGGAAAAAGTAGAAGCTGACAGCAGTGGGAAAGGAGGGCCGGTGGTGTGAATGCACAGATGACTACTTGAAGATCATCAGTTACAGGTAAGCAACCTGTTTATCTTCGACGTGGTCTCTGTGCTTCACACCCATGGGAGATTAGCTAGCAGTGGCCTACCTGGAGGAGGGTGCTGGCAGGTCCTTACAGCGAAGCCGAGGATAAGATGTGACGTCCCATGTTCGTATGAGAGTTCTTATGGACATCTAGGGCGTAGTGCCTTATGAACGTGTTAGCCGTGGCCCACGTAGCGGCTCTACAAATGTCCATTAAGGGAACTCCCTGGAGGAAGGCAGTTGAGGCTGCAACAGCTCTGGTTGAATGAGCCCTGATAGGGCCAGGCAATGGCTGCTTAGCGATAAGGTAGCAGAGGGAGATGAGACCCGCAATCTACCTTGATAGGCGCTGAGCCGTGATGCGAGTGCCCAGCCTTGCTGGTGCATAGGAGATGAACAGTTGACAGTCACGGCTCGTTGGACGGGTTCTATTTAAGTAGAACAGGAGTGCATGCTTCGCATACAATTTGTGTAACAGTCTTTCTTCTGAGGATGTTGGAGCTGGCAAGAAATCCGGGAGGAAGACCTCTGCCTGTAGGTGAAATTCTGACACTACCTTTGGCAGGGATGAGATGTCAGGTACAAGGTGGACACCATCTGGCAAAAATGACAAGTAAGGAGTGTCATGTCTAAAAGCCAGTATTTCTCCAACTCGTCTTGCTGATGTGACAGGGACCAGAAAGCCCGTTTTCCAGGTCAGGAATTTTAGGTCGCAAGTTGCGAATGGCTCAAAAGGTTTCCTGGTGAGTTGGCGAAGGACCAGGGGAAGATCTCAGGGGATGACAGGACTTTTGATGGGAGGGTAAAGGTGCAACAGTCCCTTCAAAAAAGTTTCGAAAGTGGATGCGAGAACAGTGTGCATCCCTCAACTTGAACATGGTAGGCCGAAAGTGCGGCCAAATAAACCCTTAACGAGGAATGTGAAAGTCCCGAGTCAGCGAGAGACAGGAGGAATTTGAAAGCTTTCTTGAGACCTGCAGAGGTGGCTCAAGGGGCATCATCACCCAAGGAGGAACAGAATTTTTGCCACTTGTAATGATACGACTTGCACGTAGTGGACTTTCTGGAGTTTAGCAAGACATTTGCTATGCGGGCGGAAAAGCCGTTGACACTACTCTCCAGGCTGTCAACTTCATTTGTGGCATGTCGTGGTATAGGAGAGGGGACTCGGTCAGGAGCAGGAGGTCTTGTGCCGGAGGAAACTGGTGGTAGACCCCCGCTGATGTCCACGCCCACCCCTCTGGGCATGCGTGGTGGAGTTCCTGTGCATGCCCAAGGTCTGGGCGCAAAAATCCGTTAAGAACTTGCTACAATGCCAATTGATCCAGCGCAGGCGCGCTGTATCCCATGGGTGTGAAGCACAGAGACCACGTCGAAGATACTAAGTTTTGGTGGGGAAAACCTGTCTGGGAGTTGGGAAGTGACAGGTGTCTGTCATAACGTCTACTGCAAATGGTATTTTCCAACAGTATGTTATTTCTTTCTCTTGTAAAATCTGTCTCAGAAAATCGAAATCTTTCATTTTCTTTAACACACTTGTTGGTAGATCCTGAAAGATATGCACTTCTTTTTCTACTACTTTAAGTGGTGATTCTCTTTGCTTATTTAATATTACATCTCATGTTTTCTTGGGAGTGAAACAGACCAATATGTCTCGGGGTAAATTGTTCTTGAATGTAAATCTTGAATTCACTCTAAAAATCTGGTCAATATCAGGAAAACCTCCTTCTAATATATCTGAAGCAAATCGTGAAAGCTATCTTTGAAATTTGCCTCCCAAAGTCCTCTGAGATGCGTCTAAAACGCAGGTTATTAGAGCTACATCGAGTCTATAGGATTTCAAATCTTTGTTTTCCTTTCTCAACCAGACAATCTTGCCTTTCTAAAATATATCATTACCTTTTTGATTCTCTTTCTTATAATTTCTTGTGTTTGCTCTTGTAGTTTTATTTCTGATAATCCATCTGATAATTCTTGACACACTTCTTGTGCCCTTTCTAAGGTTATTTTTTGGCCTCCCAGTCCATCCCTGCACCCTTCCTCTTGTCCTGAGAACCAGTTTGGTGTAGTGGTTAGGAGCGCAGACTCTAATCTGGGAGAACTGAGTTTGATTCTCCACTCCTCCACATGCAGCTGCTGGTGTGACCTTGGGTCAGTTACAAGTTCATTCAGAGCTGTTCTCCCAGGAGCAGTTCTCAAAAGAGTTCTCTCAGCCCCACCTATGTCACAGGGTATCTGTTGTGGGGAGGGGAAAGGAGATTGTAAGCTGCTCTGAGACTGTGTCAGGTAGTGAAGGGTAGGGTATAAATCCAATCTCTTCTTCTTCTTTTCTTCTTGAGGGAGGACTCACTGGGGTCAGGCCCAGCAGCAACCATCAGGCCAATTGCTACCATGCAAGTAGCACAACCTTCCCAGGTGCAGCAATGGCTACCAGAAGATGTAATGCTACACAATTCACCTGGGCCCAGCAGCAGCCTCCACACAATTTGTGTGACTTGTCGGCGACTGGCAGTGGCCACCACACAAGTCACCTGAATGACTTGCAATTGCATGACTTTTGCAACTTGACCAGACTTTTCCCAGGAAGAGGCTGCTGGGGGAGGGAAGAAAGGAAAGCTAAGGGTCAATGTGGTGTAGTGGTTAGACTAGCAGACTCTGATCTGAGAAACCAAGTGTCATGGGTCAGCCAGGGCTCAGTGAGAACTCCTCAGGAGAAGAGGAGCCCTGTAGTAGCCGGCTTGGAGTCAGCAGAAGCCAGCAAGCAGGAAGATGAGCTGCAGGCTTGTCAGGATTCACAGCCAACAGCTGGTACAGAGCCACTGACACCCTCCAGCCCTGGTTCAACAGGTGAAATCAGTTGATCATTTCCATCCCTCCAGTATCACCCACACCCTTAGAGCACTGCAGACGGAGGCTATGAACAGAATTACATGAGAGATGACAAAGTGCACGCCTTCTGGCCTGGCACCAGCTGCTTGAGTAGCTGCAGGATTACTTCCGAGCAGCTGGCTATAAGCATGCCCCTTAAGCATATGGCTATAAAAACCAGCCAAGGGAGGCTTTTAGGTGTGGAAGTAACAAGTTGAAATCCCTCTGACTCTGCGACCACTGCACTGGATCCTGCCTCAGCCCTGTGACTCTTCAAACCATTTCCTGACTCTGCCTTCGCCTTGCTCCTGAACTTGCTTGTAACTCTTGGATTCTCAGACCTTGCTGTACGGACTGACCATTGGACTAGACTCCTGACTCTGTGCATAATCTTGGACTGGACCTTGACTATGCTTCTCAAGTTGGTGCCCTTGCCTTACTCACTCCATGCTCTGACAGTGCACTCTACGCTATTCCTGGCTTGGCTTGCGACACCCAGGTTCAAACCCAGGTTCAAATCCCTACTCTTCCATGGAAGTGTGCTGGGTGACATTTGGATAGTCACTCTCTCTCAGCTTAATCTGCCTCACAGAGTTGTTGTAAGCATAAAATGAAGGAGAATGATGTAAATTGGTTTTGGTCCCCACTGGGCAAAAATGGAGTAAGTATATAACAAATGAAACTGAAGACTGGGCGGGCCGGATACAAATAAAAGAAAGATTGGTTGGTGAGTGGGAGGAAGAAAAGGAAGCAGGGGTGGTAGAGAGGATATGTGGCCTGCCAGGAGAAGAGAAAGAAGAAATAGTGTGGGGAAAGGGATTCAAGGAAAAATGAAGTAACCCCTGCAAGTCCTTGTAGGTTTCTCAGTTGTTGCTCTATCTATGTTAACTACAGGCAGATCTAGTGTTGTCACATTCTCACAATATAAACTCCTAACAAAAAAAAAAAACCGGGGGGGGGGGGTGATTAAAAGAACAAAATAGGGTTTAAAAAAAAATAGATTCACAGCAATGCAAAATAGCCAAAAGGAAGTAGATCAATTATGGAATACTGTGTTAAAACAGAAATCAGTAGAAGTTTTAAAAAGCATATAGAAATACGAAAGTTACATATGGCCCTTTGTCTCTTTATTTTTACATGTCTTTATTGCTTAGTGTTGCTGACAGGCTGGATTTTTTTTTGTATATGTTGATGTCAATGTGTGTTGTATTTTGATATATGTGACAATAGAAAATAAAAAGAAAGCTCCAAAATTAGTAGGTACAAAGAAAAAACTGAGCTGAGCTGAAGCAGTGCAGGCTTGGCAGAGGCTAATGGGAGTGGATACCAAGTAAAATCTGTAGTCAAAGCCACAAAAACTTTGTGAGCCCCACCCAATGGTGCCACCACATCTAAATAAATAAAAAGAATTCATTTTTCAATTGTGCCAGAAATCACACATTTCCAATAAATCCTGGCACACAGGGTATATCACATGCCATGTAGCTCAGTTTATTATAAAAGCACACTTATTAAAAATAAATTGCTTCTTTCCCCTCTTGGTATTTTATTTTTAGGATTCCTGTTTGTTGTGATAAATTACAGAAAAATAGCTGCACAGCAACAAAAAGCCATGTTTGAATGTCTGAATTCATATTACATCACCGAAATCCATTTGCAGCATCTGACAAGTTGTATCTTAAAATATTCTTTAAGTAGTCTTAAAATGGCAAAACATAACAGCAGCAAGAAAAACAAGAAAAGTCCGATAGTGGCATACTGCTGCCATTCAAAAGCTGTTTTCTAAAAGATTTAGGGGTGCTGAATCCATTTCTACTGTCTGATAATTTGCATTGATAATGTTTAACCCTTAAAATGCCAAAAGCTAGGATTTTGCCACATAATTTTACTTAAAATAAACCTTCTGAATTTAGGGAGTAAGTTTCCCATAAGTGTCTACATTTTCACTTTAAACTTGAATAAAGTGATAACTTCCTCTGGGGAGATGGAGACAAAAGATTTTTGGAAAGAGATGTGAAAGTAAGTCCCTAATATTTTCTTCATTGTTTGAAATGCAGGGAGCATGAAATGAATCAAAGCAGGCAGAAAAAATTACACAGAGTCTCGTCACTGCCTAAGAAACTGGATGCTATGTCTACTTTTTTGATCTAGAAGAAGAAGAAGAGAAGAGGAGACTGGATTTATACCCCACCCTTCACTACCCAAAGGAGTCTCAGAGCGGTTTACAAACTCCTTTCCCTTCCCCTCCCCACAACAAACACCCTTTGAGGTAGGTGGGGCTGAGAGAGCTCTGACAGAAACTGCTCTTTTTCAAGAACAGCTGTGCCAGAACTATGGCTTACCCAAGGTCATCCAGCAGGTGCAAGTGGAGGAGTGGCGAATCAAACCTGGTTTTCCCAAATTAGACTCTGCGCACTTAACCACTATACCAAACTGGCTCCACTGGCCTATGAGCTCTTGCCACAGGCTTTAGCGAGAAATGAATGAAACATTTCACTCAGGCTCAAAGGCAACTCTCTGAGGTGTTAACTGCAAGAAAATCTTGTCCCTCTGCAATTCAGGCCATAGATCTAAATGAGGCACCACTTTTCACTAATTGATAGGGATTGATGAATTCTACTGGAAAACCCCAGAAAGCTATGACATTTGGGAACCTTGCCAATGTATTCACTGCAACTGTTCTGAAAGATAAGAGTATTTTTTAACTGAACTGATGTAGTGCTGATATACACAGATCCCACAAGGCTACAGACAAAAGTGGATCCAGGAAACGATTTGGTCAGGGCAGTGAAGCAGTCAGAAAGTTAATAGAGAACAGTACTGTTCTTAGTACTGTTCTTTTGCCATGTATATGGAACAACGTTCCAGCTCATACAAAAAACAAAGCAAGAACAGCAAAATATCTCTCCCATCAACTGATATTATAAACATTAAAAAAAGACTGCTGTAACTGCTGGTAGCTTCCGCAGAGAAGAAAACATGGAATCCTTTGTCTCTGGAGTTAACACCTATAGACAAGGAAGCTGACACAAGGATTATTCTGCATTGTGTAGCAAGTCAGGCAACAAGCACTGTGCTTGATGAATGGAATAATATCCTAGTTTAGCTGTTAGCTCATTTATTTATTTATTTACTAGCCTGCTACCCGTGCTTCGCTACGGTATTTAAGTTCTGTAAATCCAGTTATAATACTGATGATGTGAAGTTTGAAATGTGACATTTGTTGTAGGAATTCTAACAGAGAAAATTGTAGTGTAAGAAATAAAGTACTTCCCCCCCCCCCTACCAAAGGACCTCTCTCTAGACCACATTGGTAGTTCTGCCCTCAAGCACTAGGATCACCAGGCTGCTTGGTGAGCTCAGTCTGGAGCAGGCCACATAGAACTGTCCATTTAAGAAGCAGTCGTCTGTTAAGTCCACTCCTGCTACCCTCCATAAAAGTGATGGCCTCTCTACTTGTGTTCCTGGATTGTTTTGCTCATATGGAGACTGTGTTGTTCTGAGCACCTCAGGGTGAGCTCGCTGGTACTTGGCCTGTGCAGCTCAGTGCACTGCAGGAGTGCTATGTGCAAATGTCTTTGCTGCATTCGTAAGTTGCCTCGTCCTTGTAGCGTTGGTGTATCTGGCTCGACGTTTGCCAGGAGCTTTCTTGAGGGCAGTAAGAGGTGAGAGGTGTGAGGGGGAGTTAGTGTGAGGGAGTGGTGATGTGGTGGATATTTCTTCAGGTCCATGAGGGAGGCACGCATCGAAATGGCTCCTAGAAATGTCCTTTACTATCTCCCCATAAACATTCATACCCTGGCCCTGCTCCTACACTTGACAGACACCAGCCTGTCTGGTGTTGTGGGGGATTGTATTTAAAGGCATCGGGAAGGCTGGGCCAGCAGCAGTGCTAAGGCAATCCCATTAAGCGAACATCCCCAGCGGTTGTAAGAATCCCAGCTCCTCTCCTACACCTGACAGGTAGCTGCCTGTCCAGTGTAGGAGGGGGAGGGGGAGGAGTATTAGAAGCCACTGTGGAGGCAGGGCTGGCAGGATCACTAAGGCGTTACTCCCGATTTCCTCAACTGTCATTAGCTGTCTGCAATCCCCCCTTTTTTTACTTCAGAACTCTGAGCTCTGCAGCTGACCAATCAGAGAGTGGAGGGTGCAGGGAGAGAGCTGCCTGGCAGCCGTATAGGAATCAATGGGGGGAGCACATTTTCCCCCTTTTGACCCACTTAGGGGTTGAATTTCTAAAAATCCCTTCTTAGCGAGCACCTACGCCACGGTGGGAGCGCTCTCCCTGAATTTGGTGTCTCTAGGCCCAGCGGTATGGCCTGGGCGTTGATTTTATGGTGAGGGGACTTTCTTTTATATATATAGATTGGTTCAATTTGTACCCTGCCCTCCATGCAACGCAAGATTTCTACAAAATTTAATGTTAAAAATAGTGGGTCAGATATAGGATTATTAAGTTCAAGATAATGTGAACCAGAAAAATTATGGGTTTAAACCAGAGATATTATCAAGGAAGAATGCACAAAGACTATTCCTGCAGCCAAAAGAAAGGCCTTGATGGATGTCTGATGAACCTCTTAAAATTGCTAAAGACAGATAAGAAAAAGTATAAGGTGACAGAAATAGAATCAGAATTCTAAATGCAGTGTTGAAGTGTCTTTCACATGGAGACAAAGAGAACTATTATAATAAACAGTGTAAAGTAATAGAACAGAACAACAACAACAAATGGAAGAACAAAAGATCTGTTCCACCAGATCCAAAAAATCAAAGGGATCATGTTGAAAGATCACACAAAAATACATTAACTGAACAGGACAAAATAAAAAAATGGAAGATTTGGATTGACTTGTGTGAAGCTTCCTTTTCCGCTGGTCTAGGAGTGGGGTAGTCCTCACACTAGGGATTGGCTCCTGCTGCAGAATCGATCTAATGATTGATCCAGATGGTAGGAGGGGCCTATCCCCTTGGACTGGCCTCAGTAATCTCCAAGCCATAGACTTCCTTGGACAATCCCACTGTAAAAAAACCCACACACACTTCTTGCAACCCAGAACTTTTTAACATCAACATCTAACTTTCAGTGAAGCAAACTTTAATGCTCCCACAGGCTGAAAGAACTCCTCCAACCTAACTGGGCAGACACCTACCAGCTCCATATTCTGACCTTGAAACCTCCTTTCTTCAACTGGGTGGGTAGGACCGTCCCAATCCCGGACCACCAAGAAAAGAAGCTTCACGTAAATAAATCCAAATCTCCATTCTCTGGTGGTCCAAGAGTGGGCCATGTTAGCCAAACTGCTTTATCTACAACAGCTGGCAAACTAAATTTAATATGGGTTCCTGCTAATGTTTATGGAGGTTCAGACCACCCCAAGGATGTCCCAGTGAAAGAAGACTGGTGAATTCAAAACAATCTGTCCTTTACTGAATAATATCAAAATCACATTCTTACAATACAGATACACGCACACATTCAATCAAGTTCCTTTGGAGTACAGAAATAGAAAAATAGTTCCTTTTACTTAGGAGGGGGGTAGGTTAAGTTCATACTTATCTGTCCTGAAGCCTTGTCTGTTGCAATGAAGAATGAGGGGTAAGAAAATAGCACCTAGGGGTATTTCTAACTCACACTGCTAGAACCAGCCAGCAAAGTGTGGACCTCTTTGGCTGCAGTCCAAGAGATCAAGAATAGACAGGAGGGTTATTTGATAGCAAGCTGGACGTTAGGGGATAAAAGCAGACAGGGGGTTGATAGGGGGTTTGCGGCTAGCAAAAGACCCATCACATGGTCCCTGAGTTTTATAGGCAAATCTTTGGGTGGGTAGCACCTTGCCAAGCTGGAGATCCACCCACCTGTAAGTCCATCCCATAACTACAACCATTGGTGCATGTAGTAAGGGCGTCTACATTAGGGGTTTGGCTAATATTGAAATTCTAAATTCTAACTCATTGGAAAGCCATCTGGTGAGGTGTGAAAGCTGGATGTCAGGACCTTCCTTGATGTGTAGATAGATCTCAGCTTTCCCAGGTAATCAAAGAGACATCTGCCAGGAAATGGTCATTCAGATGTAGAGTGAAGTCGTGTATTGGGTGACATCGAGTCCTTCAGCAATGGGGGATTATCTCTCCTTAGCTGTTGTTTCTGCTAACAATGGCAAAATGTGCTTCTCTTCCCCTAAGGCTAGGAGCTGTATGTGTTTGCAAGCTTCATTAACATGAAATGCAGGCAGGTACCTTCTATGTGAAACCTCTCACAACAGGTGATTCAAGCAGCCTATGGGTATACGTGTATGCACAGTTCATGTGGTGTGTGTGTCAGCAGATATAACTCCATAAAAAGCAAATATCAGTCTCTTTCTCAACAGCCAGTCCTCACACTGGGGACATTAAAAAGCTGTGTATCCCAGGGCGGGTCCTCCAGCTTCTAGTCTACATAGTATGCTGTAGAACCCCTCAGCCAAAGGCTGCCTCAGCTGAGGCTAGTTTGTCTATCCTATAATGTCTTGTGAAAGTGTGCACTGACTTTCACGTGGCCACCTTGCAAACCATTTCCAGAGATGGAAACACCCTATATGCTGCCAAGGTGGCTGCCCCTCTCACCAAGTGTGCTGTGATAACCTCTGGGGGATCCAACCCTTGTGCCTTGTAAGAAATTGTTATACACCCTCTAATCCACCTGCTAGGGGTTGGGGGTGACACCTGTTGCCCTAGCAAGGATTTCTTGAATGACACAAACAAGGCTTCTGACATACAGCCCTGTTTGGTTATATCTATGTAGAAACTCAGGGCCCTACATCTGTCCAAACAGTGCCACTCTCTTTCCTTGTTTCGGGTCAGATTCAGACAAAAGGATAGCAGTACAGTCTGTTCTGCCCTATGAAACACTGAGTTCCCTTTTGGGATAAATGCTGGGTCAGGTAGGAGGACCACCCTGCCGTTGTGAAACACACACAGTTCCTTGTTTATCGATAGAGCCCTCAGCTCTGATACCTTCTGTGCTAACATCATACCTACTAGAAATAACATCTTAAAGGAAAGTTCTTTCAGTGGACACGAGGCCATCAGTTCAAACGGAGGTTTACAAAGAAAGGAAATCTATGCACTGGAGGTTTCCCATAAGTGTCTTATGCACTAGGTTGCATGCCTCATCGTGTAGTGTCTGAAACCTCGTCCCTCCTTGCTTGTTGACATATGCTTTCATTGTCATGTTGTCTGTTTGAATCAGCACATGTTGGCCTGACAGAAGGTCACTGAATTTCAGCAGCCCCAGCCTAATGGCCCTGAGTTCCAAGAAATTTATACTCCTTGACATCTCCTCTGGAGACCATTCTGCCCTGAGAGTGTGCTCCCCAACCTAAGATACTCACATATGTGGTCATTAAAACTCTCTTTGGGTCTCTGATTGGGAAAGCTTGTTCGAACCTGGTAGGATCCAACCGCCACTGAAGTTCCTCCTGCAACTCCTCTGGAAGGTGCAGGAACAGCTGGGCTTTGCGAGCTATGACATCCTGATGCAGAAGGAGAAACCTCTGTAATGGCCTGGAGTGAAATCTGGACCACTAAACCACTTCTTGACAGGAGACCATCTTGCCCAGGAGTTTGGCCAGCATCATCACCTCCAGCTTGGGTATCGGCAGCACCTCCAGAAGCAAGGACCTGATTTTTTGTTGCCTTTCCTTGGATACCAACACGTTGTTCTTCAAGGTGTCTACTTGTACCCCCAGGTGTGTCAAGACCTGAGTTGGCTATAAACTGCTCTTCTTCAAATTCACTACAAATCTGTGTTCTCTGAGCGTCCTTACTATCAGAGTGGATGATTCCACACACAGTTGGAAGGACACCCTTCATCAGAATGTTGTCTAGGCAGGGAAAGAGGGATACCCCCTACAGATGGAGACGGGCAATCAGCACCACCAAAACCTTGGTAAATACCCTTGGGGGGGGGATTTCAGGCTGAATGGTAGGGCTTTGTATTGGTAGTGGCTGTCGTAAGCGAAGCGTAGAAACTTGCAGTGCACTTCCCTTATCGGAGTATGTAAATAGGCCTCTGACAGATCGATGAATGTCATGAAGCCCTTTTCCTGAATGGCTGCTAGAATAGATTTCAGAGATTCCATCCGAAACATCTTTGTTTTTACAAATTTGTTCAGCCATTTCAGGTCCAGGATGGCTCTAACATCCCCATTCTTCTTCAGCACTATAAAGAAGACAGAATACGTTCCCTGATTTTTTTGGGTGTGTGGAACCTTTTCTATGGCTCCTATCTCCAATAGATGTTGGATGGCTCCTTGTAACAGTTTGTGTTTCTCTATGGATGAGTTCCGTGGAATCTTGAGTAGGTGCCGCCGGGGAATATGATTGAACTCTATGGCATAACCTTTGGATACCATTTCCAGTACCCAGTTGTCGTTCCCATTGGCGATGGCCTCCTACTCTCATGGGTCCCATCGTGTTAGTGTAGTCATGCTGATGTTTCTTTCCTGATATTCTCCCCTTGTTCACCTTTATTGGAGAAGGTCTGTTGTCCCATGCTTTGTTTTGCCATTTTCCTTTATAGGTTTTAGAGAAGGTTGGTCTGGATGTCTTTCTGGACTCATGAAAGAACTGGAACTTTTTCCTAGATTTAAATTCCTTCTTTTTTTGAAGGTAGAACTTTCTTTTTATCTTTATCCTCCACTAGGTATTTGTCAATGCAATCTCCAAATAGCTTCGTGCCTTGAAGGAACTGCTGCTACCTGTGCCTGGGCTGATTAGTCAACTCCCAACTCCTAAGCCAGTTGTTTCTTCTGGCTGCCACACTGCAAGCCATTGCTTTTGCTTATTGTTGAAAGGCATCAAGGGTGGCATCCACAGTGAATGCCATTGCCAGGGCAATCTTCTTCAGCTCATCCCTCTTTTGGAATAGTACTCTCAGCAGAGAGCTAAGTTGGATGCCCATACATATGCTGCCCTCGCAAGCAGAGATGCAGCCACAGAAGCTCTCAAGGACCAGGACAAAGCCTCAAAGTCTCTGTGTGGTGTTTTTTCTATCCATCTATCACAATGGTCCCTAGGCAAACTATCTGCCTCCATAGGAAGAACCGAAGACAGGATCGTCTACCATGGGAAGTTTAAGCCTTTTGGTAGCTTCTGGAGCCATGGAATAAAATTTAGCAAAAACCTGGTGACAATTTTGGCATAAGCTTTCCTGATCCAGATTGGAATTCTGTGTCAGGTTCCTCTTTCCCAAAAAAAAACCCTTTAGGTTTGGAGGATATTTCTAATGTTCTCAAAACTTTAGGGAGCAGACATGCACACAATTCCTGGGGGGGGGAGTTTTGTTTGCACTGCAGGTATCTTCTTTTCCTTTTCCTCAGAGAGTTCTCCCTCCACCTTGTCTGAGGAGGAGGTGGAAGAATCAGATTCTTCCATATAAACATTCAGTAGAGCAGGGGTGTCGAACTCATTTGTTATGAGGGCCAGATCTGACATAAATGAGACCTTGTTGGGTCGGACCATGTGTGTCATAAAATGTAATGCCAGGTAGCAGAGATATAAACTTTATAAAGGACACAAACATGAAGGGTTTTTTTAAAATAAAAATAAAAACATACTTAAAACATTAGCACTCTTGCAATATTTTGTTTATTTAACAGTGTCTGATAACGGACACCTCTTGCTCTGAATTATTGCATCAAAATGTCTGTGCTGTTGCAATCTTGAGTATGCTGTTCAGGTGTGTATCTGTAAGCTGCAAACCTATGATGACGTAGCAGCAGCAGAACTGGAAGAAGAAGCAGAAGACAGCCAGTTCCACTGCGGGCCTTATAGAAGCCCTCTGGGGGCCTGATCCAGCACCCAGGCTGCATGTTTGACACCTCTGCAGTAGAGGGCTACGTTCCCTAGTTACTGGGAACATTTGCCTCTTTGCTTTGGGTCTAGGAGGTGAACCTGAATTACTGCTGTGTCTGTCTCTCTTCTGTTTTTAGGGGTTTTTTGTGTAGTCTACCCCAAGTTGGAGAGATATTGGATGATACAGATTCCTGTCTTACTTCCTGAATCATTTCTCTGAATTCTTTCCACATTTCCAACTTTAACCATTGCATTAAGTTGGATATTGCTTCCTCCCCAGTGAGATCCACATTTTGCTGTTCTGTAAACTCTTGGGAAGACAGGGAGACAGAGAACACAGGTAGTTTATATTCAGCAATTGGGCTCCCTTTCATCTGGGAATAGATGAGCCAGCTTTGTCAGCCATTTTGTACCACCGGCACCTGGCAAAGTGAAAGCAGAAATACTTTCCTCAGGACTGGAGCAACGAAATGGCCTCTGACCTCCCCCCCTCATTCCACAGTCCTCTGCAGCTCTGTACCCTTAGTGGAGACTAGATACAGTAAGATGGGATCCCTGGTTTTGGAGGACCTTCGCTGTCCTCTCTCCTAACCACCCTTCTAATGGACTCCTATGCTGAGAGTAAGGGGAGGGTTTTTTCCCCCAGCCTCCCAAACAGCCCGAATTTCCCCTGAATGACCGGGAGCCTAATGAGGTTCTGTTGGGTGAGGCTCCCAGCTGCTGGGTCCTTTTCTGTCGTCCTTGCTGGGCTTTCGTGGCTGGGAAGTGTGGTGGATCTCACAAGCACCATCCCAGCGACCTTCACAGACTCAACTGCTTCTCTGGAGCCCTGGAAGGCCTGCGGGAGTCTGCGGGAGCCACGGCTGCTGGGGTCTGCCTAGCATCACTGGCTTGCCTCTGTAGTCGCCGCCGCTGCGGCTCTACGGAGAGACACCACATTGAGTCATCTGCGGCCAATGGCAGCCTGAGCTCCCTTTCTGCACCGCCAGCTTCCTGGATTGCCTTTTGCCACCGCTGCAGCCTCCTCTCAGGAACCCCATCAAAACCCATCTTGCTTGGCAGCAGGGCTGGTAGAACTGGGGCCAGTCTAAGGGGATAGGCCCCTCCCACCATCTGGATGAATTGTTGGACTGACCCACTCCTGGACCACCAGAGAAGATGGGAACAATACACTGAAGAACTAATCAAAAGAAATGAAAGGATGACAGATTCCTTTAAAGAAGAAACTTTTGAAGAATCACCTACATTTTAGGAGGTGAATAGAAAGCTGCACTAAGAGTAACTGGCAGAAACAAATAACCAGGAGTAGATGGGATATCAATAGAGCCAAGCCACAGAAACTGAGTCCATCAAAATCTTAATAAGAATATGCCAACAACTATGGAAAACAAAACAATGGTCCATAATTTACATTCCGATTCTGAAAAAAGGAGATGACAAATACTGCAGCAACCATCAGAACATCACATTAATTTCCCATGCCAGTAAAGCAGTGCTCAAAATCTTACAACAAAGACTGTTACCATATATGGAATGAGAAATGCCAGATGTTCAAGCTGGATTCAGAAAAGGGAAAGGCACTAAAAATCATATTGCAAATTTATGTTGGTTACTGGAGCATATGAAAGGATTTCAGAAGAAAATCAGCTTGTTTTCACAGATTCCAGGAAAGGTTTTGACTGTGTGGTTCATCAAAAGCTATTTTTGGTTTTAAATAAAATGGGTGTGCCACAACAACCTGTACTCTGGACAAGATGCTACTGTTGGGACAGAATATGGAGAGACAGAGTGATTTACAATTGACAAAGGTATTACAGGGAATTATACAACCTTAAGGCTGATGATTGAAATTGTTCAAGATTTTCTATTCCTTGGCTCAATCATCAACCAAAAGGGAGACTGCAACCAAGAAATCAGGAGATTGAGACTGGGAGGGTCAGCCATGAAGGGGTGAGATTCTTTTTTGTAATTTTTAAAAGATGTTTTATTTCATGACAGCCTTGGAGAATATTTTCTAAAACTGAGTTAAACGTTTTATTTCAAATAGTCTTGAGATGTGTTATGTCAAATTCTTGTGATACTCAGATTTCTATCAGACTTTTAGACACTTTAAATCAATAAGGTGTATGTTTGTCTCCTTTGCCTTTCCACGGATTATAGCATGGGGTTTTTCCAATTACTTCAAGGCCCAGGTGCAATTTATTCAGCGGGCCTACAAAGGCTTCAGTAATTGTAGTGGGAATGGACACTAACCAGAAAAGATTCTTATGTGTAAGGATGTGTCGCTGGTGACCAAAATAACTCCTACCATAGTTTATTGCCCATTACTGTGTATGGGTATGAAAGTTGGACATGAAGAAAACTGATAGGAAGAAGTTGATTCATTTGAAATGTAGTGTTGGACGAGACCTTTATAGATACCGCAGACAGCCAAATAGATCAAATCAAGCCCAAACTCGTCCTAGAAGCTAAAGTGACTAAACTGAGGCTCTCATACTTTGGTTGCATTTTGAGAAGAGAAGTCACTGGAAAAGACATTAATGCTAGGAAAGGTTGAAAACAACAGGAAAAGAGGAAGACCCTACATGAGATGGATTGACTCTACCAAGGAAGCCATGGTCCCCAGTTTACAAAACCTGAGCAAGACTGTTAATGATAAGACATTCTGGAAGTCATTCAGTTACAGGGTTGCCTTAAGGTAGAAGAAGCAACTTGAGCACACTTAACACACACACATATAGAACAGCCAACAGGAGAAAGCATATCCCAGTTATACTACTGTGAAACAATTACTATTTCAGCAAGAAATATAAGAAGCCATTTACGCATTTCATGATATCACTGGCAAGGTACAGTATAAAGAATGCTTTGGTGAGGGTCAACTGGATAAGGGCACTTGTAAGGATGCATTTGTTTCATCTGCAAACTCTACAATAAAAATAAACAAATACCAGCAGTGGAAATAAGACACATTCCATCATGTTAAACCATATGCACCAGAAGCCCTTTAAGCCTTAATTTATACCTTTTTCTCTCACATCAAACATTCACAATATCAGGTAGCAATGTAGTGACAAGCACACATGCAATAACCAAAGCCTCACCCTCCTGAGTCCACAGAAGGGCAGCTAGAACAAAGATCAGTTGTGCCCTATTCTCAGTATAAGGCATCATAGCTACTACACACAGCAGCCTGCAAATTAAGATCAACCGGAGACAACTGCAAACATGACAACGGAAATGGACATCAGAATGTTTCTCGAAAATAGATTAATTCAAAATATAGACAGTGAAGAAATTGCACTATGTGGCACTGGCAGGTGGCAGTAGCCACATACATTTGATTTCTCATAGGGAATATAATAGTCTCCAACAATATCTGTTATGTGGTATTGCAGTGTTTGGTTATGTGTTTTTTCATTGTAGTAAAGTAGCTCTTAAAACTACATAGTATTGCCATGTTCTATGGATGCAGCAGCCTGATTTTTTCACAGCAGTTCTCTTTTGCTATAGTTAGCAGTTGTGAACTTCCCTAAGAATTATATGCCTATGGCAAGCAGATTCAGCACTTCAAAACACTTTAGGAAACAGCTTCTGAATAGTTTAATATAAAGTTAGTGCATATATTCTCTTGTTTTGCTTGTGGCAATTCTGGTTTGGGGGTACATTAATGATTAATGACTATACAGCGTGTCAGATTTCAGAAATTGAATTCTATTATTATTATTATTATTTGATTTAATTTATACCCCACCCTCCCCACCAAGGCGGGCTCAGGGCAGCTTACAAATATTTCGTAGAAATACAATTAAAACATTTCATAATATATAAACATCTAACACAAAATACCAATCATTTAAAACACAGCTAAAACGCTGAAACAGAAACAAAGATTATTCATAATATGACTTAGGTTACAGTATAATTCCCATAACTTCACACCAGCTCAGTTTGGTCACTTGTTATGCAGCGGGTAGAGGCTGAAGATAGCGATGGTAAGGCCAGGACACAGGCTGGCAAAGGTGGTAAAGCCAGGGCCCAGGGACATTCTTCAGTGTATGATGTGGCTTCTTAGTCAAATGTCTGGTGGAAGGGCTCCGTCCTGTAGGCCCTGCAGAACTGTAAAAGGTCCCACAGGGCCCTGATCTCTTCTGGGAGCTCATTCCACCAGAATGGAGCTGCCTCCGAGAAGACCCTGGCCCTGGTTGTTGCCAGCCTGGCATCCTTGGGGCCTGGAAGGGCCAACTGATTTTGCGTCCCTGAACGCAGTGCAGAACATGTGGGGAAAAGCGGTCCCTCAGGTATGTTGGACCCTGGCCATATAGGGCTTTAAAGGGTAAAACCAGCACCTTCAAGCGAATCTGGTATGCTATCGGCAACCAGTGCAGTGCCTTCAGCACAGGCTGGATGTGCTCTTGTGTGGGGGTACCCATCAGCAGCGTGGCTGCTGCATTCTGCACTAGTTGCAGCTTTCGTATTTGAGACAAGGGCAGCCCCATGTACAGAGCATTACAGTAGCCCAGCCTCGAAGTGACCATCGCATGGATCACTGTTGCCAAGTCGTTGCATTTGAGGAAGGGAACCAACTGCCTAATCAGCCAAAGATGATAAAAGGCTGACCTGGCAGTGGCTGTTACTTGGGCCTCCATTGTTAAGGAGGCATCCGAGAGCACTCCCAAACTCCTAACCTCTGGCGCTGGCACCAGCTGTGCCCCATCAAAGGTCGGGAGTGAGATCCCTACGCCCAGACCACCCAGACTCAGGCACAGGACCTTCATCTTCATTAGATTCAATTTCAATCAACTCAGTCTAAGCCAACCAGCCACAGCTTGTAACACCCGTTCCAGATCTTCCGGTATACAGTCAGACCGGGCACCCAACAACAGATAGAGCTGGATGTCATCCACATACTGGTGACACCCTAGCCCATGCCTTTGGGCAATCTGGGCAAGGGGGAGCATGTAGATGTTAAATAACATCGAGGAAAGTACCGCCCCTTGGGGCACTTCACATATCAGTGGGTGCCTTCAGGACAACTGTTCCCCTAGTGTCACACTTTGTCCCTGACCCTGAAGAAAGGATGCGAGCCATTGCAAGGCAAGTGTCGGTGAAGTGTCGGTGAAGTGGTGGATCACTAGCTGATGGTTGACCATGTTCAACGCTGCCAACAGGTCTAACAACAGCAGCACTGCTGTTCCGCCCCGATCCAGATGTCTCCAGAGGTCATCTGTGAGAGTGACCAGTACTGTCTCCGTCCCATGGCCCGGGCGAAAACCAGACTGGAAAGGATCTAGCATGGAAGCGTCATCCAGAAAACTCTGCAACTGTATTGCCACTGCCCTCTCAATTAACTTGCCCAAATAAGGCAAGTTGGAAACCGGCCGATAGTTGGCCAATTTGGCTGGATCCAGGGATGGCTTTTTAAGGAGGGGAGGACCATCGCTTCCTTGAGAGCCCCCGGGAACAGTCCCTCTGAGAGGGACTTGTTGATAATATCCCTGAGAGCACCTCACAACCCCTCGTGGCCAGCTTTAATTAGTCAGGAGGGGCACGGATCAAGGCTGCAAGTGGTTGGGCGTACAGTTGAGATCAATCTGTCAACTTCCTCTAGGCTGAGTGGACCGAAATAATCCAGAATGGGACCAGAAGACATACATGGAGCCTCGAATTCACTCACTGTCTCAACTGTGGCTGCAGTGATCCATGCGATGGTCACCTCGAGGTTGGACTACTGCAATGCTCTCTACATGGGGCTGCCCTTGGTGCAACTCCGGAAGCTGCAGCTGGTGCAGAATGCGGTGGCCAGGCTGTTGATGGGTCTCCCCAGGTGGGAGCACATCCAGCCTGTGTTTAAGACTCTGCACTGGTTCCCAATAGCATTCTGGATTCGTTTCAAGGTGCTGGTTTTGACCTTTAAGGTCAGGGACTGGCCTACCTGAGAGATTGCCTTTCCCTGTATGTTTCCCAGAGAGCACTGCGATCAGGATCCCAAAACCACCTGGACCTTGCTGGCCCAAAGGAAGTCAGGTTGATGGCAACCAGGACGAGGGCTTTTTCGTTTGTAGCTCTGTCCTATTGGAACGAGCTTCCTGCCGAGATCAGGGCCCTGCGGGACTGGTCACAGTTCCGCAGGGCCGTGAAAACGACCATTGGTTACTCACCGTGAAGGG